>NC_079215.1:11056813-11356813 GCF_029633865.1 Lampris incognitus | reverse complement strand
ACATATCAGAATGCTAAGTGTAGTTAGTATCTTTTATTTGTTTTTGTTGTTTTGTTAGCTTGTAATATGCAGTGGCTGACAGTGGCTTTGAAACATACAATAATATCTGCTACGATGTTAGTGTTTACATTGTCACATTATTCACACTATCAGTTCCCCAGCTGATGGTTTGTCTGTTACCCTGCTTGCTTTTAACTTTTTAACTTTCATTTTAATCTTTTAAACTTTAATAACTAACAACTTATCAACCCCTTGATGGATTTTATTCGATCATCAGCTCCAGCACTGACTTCATCGCACTGAAGCCTCTGATTCTGTAGTGCTGGGGCTGTGTGTGGCTTGTTTCTTGCTTGTGGCTAAGCTAACCAAACAATTATGCCAACATTACCCCGTGAGGACTGTGTGCTTCTAAAGAAAGACTAGAAAGATCACTGACCTTGAATAGGATGTTTGACGGCTTTCTGATGAACTCCATAAGAAGGACTCCCTCTTGACCAGCTTCATGGACATGGCTTCTGGCCAGTCCTACCGGATTACCACTCTCAGTGCAACCATCCAAGGCACCGTTCTGTCGGATCCCTCCACTTGTCCATGGCTTTGCTCCTGCTCAACACCTAACCACCAGTTGCCCTGGGCCAAAGTGGTGGTTTGCGTTTGCAAGAGAAGCTCGGATGGGGCTACCCCCCCCCCTCTTGCCTAGGCCTCTCCAACCACTACACAACCCTGTCTGATGACACTCTGGTCCACCCAGCTGATGTTCCTGTGGCTCCAACGTGTCTTGATAGGAGCCCTTCTGCAAAAATGGCGCCTGCACTGCAGCTACCCTGCTGGTGGCTAGCAGTATTAAGGTGGTTTTCCATCCTACTGTGAAGCCAAAACAACAGCCCGTATCCCGGGTAATGACCTCCTCTTCCTGTCATAACATCCTGAAAGAGGCACTCTCAAAGTCTTCCAAGCCCCAGGCCGGGATATGGAATGCTCTAACTGAAGATCGAATTCCGTATATCATCCGATAGTGAAAGGCTTAAGTCCTGCTCCCAGGCATTTTAATCTTGTCGAGAGGGGCATGTCTTATACCTGCGAGCTTGTCATATATTGTGGATATTAAACCTCTACATGACAGATGTAGACTAAGGCAGCGTTTCCCAACCCAGTCCTCAAGGAACCCCTATCCTGCAGATTTTCATTGTAACCCTTCATAGGTAGGTTTTAGGTTTTCATAGGTTTTCATTCCAAACCGACTCTGCACCAGGGGATTTCACTGATAGAGTCTTCCTCTTTGGTTGAAGCGTTGCTAATCAGTTAAATCACCTGGTGTGGAGTCCGGCTGGAATGAAAACCTGCATACACATGGCTCTCCATTGCACATGGTTAGTCACCCCTGGACTAGAGAGATGAAAAACATGGAAACCAAAATGTTTTCTGAACTGAGTCGATACTCTCATGGTGTGTCTAGTGACCGGATTATCAATTAATTTATTTGGGCGAAGAGGGAGTGATAACCCAAGCAGCGCTGGGATGGAAAGGTTTTTGCCAAAGTTCAACTCCATTGCCACCCATGATGGACAGTCAGCTTGGTTATGAAAGTGCGACCAAAACGCAAAACAGCGTCTATTAGCCACCCAGTAATGGAAGCAGAAATTGGGCAGTGCCAAGCCTCCATCTCTTTTTGATTTTTGAAGATGGACTTTGTTTAGTCAAGGGTGCTTACCCTTCCATATATAGGACAATATAACTGAATCTAATGAGTCAAAAAAGGATTTAGGAGTGAAGGTTGGTATAGACTGAAAAAAAATATAACAATATAGGGAGAATTATCATTTTAATTAAGTTAATTCGGCCCACCAGGGATGTAGATAGGGGTGACCACTGCATTAGTTACTGTTTCGCATGTTTTAACAAGGTGAGAGAATTTTCTTTAAAAAGATACTTTTGTTTTCTTGTGACTGTAATGCCAAGGTAAGTAAACTGACTTTGCACAATCTTAAAAGGGAGGTTGGTATACTCTGATCTAGGTGCCTCCCCATTCATCGGAAAAAATTCAATTTTGTGTAAATTTAGTTTGAATCCTGAGAACTGTTTAAATTAATGACAGCATGGGGGTAGGGAGGTGTCTGGGCTTGATATGAAACCCAAAAGATCGTCCGCATAGAGGGACACTTTGTGTTCAACTCCCTTCCTCCAAATCCCTGAAATATCCTCGCAGCTACGCAATGCAATTGCTAGTGGCTCTATGGCCAGATCGAAAAGTAGTGGACTTAAGGGGCACCCTTGGCGAGTTCCCCATTGGAGGTTAAAAGGTCGTTACTGCTGAGAGTTGGTGAAGATTGAAGCAGTAGTGCACAAATATAGTAATTTTACATAGATGCAAATCAGCATAGGCAAGGCCAGACATTTTAGGGGACACAAACATAAGGAAAACAGATTTTTAAGTGGAGGGATACTTTAAGGGCATGGCTGCTTTGAGTGACACGTGGGTCCGGACCTGCTCGTAATGTATATCCATAGCACATTTAGATAGCTGTGAACTTGTTTTGGGGTGTTGTCCAGTTGATAATCTATCCATGTAAAACGTTATTTTTTTCAGCAACTCTCTTAGTTACACTGATATTGTTCATGTGAAGCAGCCATTTTGAGTTGGTCTTGTTGTCTTAGCGTGCAATAAATTTGAAATGACCTCCATTTAACTAATAAATGCCAAAGTGAGACTCATGAAACTTGTATTACAGTTGATAATCTATACAATGAAAAAACATTTTTTTCCAGTGAATCTCTTGGTTACACTAATATTGTTCATGTGAAGCAGCCATTTTGAATCAGTCTTGTTGTCGTCAGCTGGAAAATTTTGCAGGCAAAAGCTGGAGATAAAGCAACCAATTGCATAAATGGAAATGAAACAGTTGACTATGTTTCACTTTTTGGCTGGACTACAACAGCAGGGCCAGCCCTACATCTGCGGTTGGCCATGAGTGAGTGCCCAAGTGAGTGATGGAATTTCACCATTGGTTGGATGGCCATGTTGGAGTTTCCCCAATGGCTGCACGAACAGTTTTCTATTATGTAGTCAGCTGTTCATGGAACTGATGTCAAAACAGCTGCTTTTTAAACATAGTCATGCAAAGACAGCCATTTAATAAATGTAGTTGTGGTCCAGCCATATACTACATTTCTCACTAGCCTCATCCTTTTCTGCAAGAACGCTTCATCAACAATACAAAACGCCACCGAGCTGTCTAACCATACTCTGAAAGAGCTACTCAGAAACAATAGCCCAGTTTTCACATCTTTATAAAGGCTATGTTACTCGTTTTTATTGAGAATGCCTCTTCTTTCACTTCAGGTATTCTCTTGGCCTTGTCCCATGCATCGTAGAAATGGTCTTGGGGGCTTGGAAGTCTTCGACATAAAATCAATAAATAATGAAAGATGTGGAAGAAATTTCCCTGCAACAAAATAAATTCTCAGTTGCCACTTATAGAGTGAACATTTCTGCAGCTTTAAATCTTGCAATTGCAGACAAGGGAGCCGTGGTTCTGATACACTGGCCCCTTGAATGTAACGGAGCAGTTGTTTTTAAACAGTGACTATCAATCTACATATGATCCATATGACCATTTGATGTTTTTAATGTGGTTGTTTTATTATAATTTTAATTTTTTTCATTTGCTTGCTGTATGCCTTTTCATATGTGGTTTTAATTGTAAAGTGTATTGGGACTATGCTGCATGATGATTCTGCACTATAAATAAAACTGATTGATTGATATGATGTGATTTCAATTTACAGGGTAGTATCAATTTCATTCACAATAGTATGATAGACTTACGGGCTCTAACAGCAAAAGGTAAATGAATGTATATGTAATACCGTTGGATTTGGCCTGGAACATAGACGGCGTGTTCTTTGCATAAACAAGAGTACGCATATAATATGTAGTTGGCGTGTAGTAGAGCAGTCTTCTCACAGGATGCGAGAGAGGAAGAATCCTCCAGGGTGTAAATAACTCAATCAGGCTCAAATTAAGTAAACACCTATTTATAGAATTACTTAGAATTTGCTGCTTTCCTGTGTGAAGGAAAGCCCTTGATTAAAATCTACCACTACCACTTTTGGCTGCTCCCATTAGGGGTCACCACAGCGGATCATCGGTTTCCATCTCTTCCTGTCCTCTGTCATAGCAGCCACCTGCATGTCCTCCCTCACCAAAGCCCTTGATTTAAAATGAAGGTGAAAAAATATCTTGGCACGGCTTGATATTCTATAGCAACCTAATGGCACCCACACTATCAGGCCGTGTGATTGGTTGGGTGAATATCTGACACAAGCCCATCATTTATAGTTCTTGCTCTGTGGTTACTGTCAAGACGACGTGTCAGCCTACAGCTCAGTCATTGCCCTAAGCAATGACCGACTGAGAGATGAAGGTGAGGGTTGGGTTGTGTGTGTGTGTGTGTGTGTGTGTGTGGGGGGGGGAGAGTACATGTGGACTTCTTTTTTTCTGCATGTTAACTACTGAATATAGTGTGTGTATATATATATATATATATATATATATATATATAGCGTTTTTTTCCCGAAACTGTCGATGGTGTTATAAGTGTTCAACTAATGAGGAGCGGAATATCAACAGATATAGGAAAATACAGATACAACACATACAACACAGATACTGCAATGCTTTAAAACTTTTTTTCCTGTATCTGTGTTGATATATATATATATATATATATATATATATATATATATATATACACACACACACATATCTCACTTAAGGGAATTAACATGACAAAATAGGTCATTTGAAATTTTATTGCAGAGATACAATCCTCTTAAACTACAAATAATTTTAAACGACCCTGTGATGGACTGGCGGCCTGTCCAGGGTGTCTCCCCTTCTGCCGCCCGATGACTGCTGGGATAGGCTGCAGCATCCCCGCCACCCTGACAGCAGGATAAGTGGTCCAGGTGATGGATGGATGGACCTACTGATATATTGTGTCTTTTACCAACTTTTATTTAATCTCCATTCTTTGATCGACCCATCACTAGACCTTTAATGCTCACGGAGCGAGTCAATAAAAAAAGCCCTTACAAGATTAGTTTAACATTTTACATGCAAGTTGGGAAAAAAAATAAAATAAAAGAATACATAATGGTGAAGTGCTCGAGAAAAAAAGCTGGGGAGAAACCAAGGGCACCTGTGAATGTACGACGCTCTTCTCTTTTATCAAACCAAGGTTATATTTTACACAGCCACTGAGGGCTTATTGCATGTGTCCGCCTGATGATGAGAGTTAAGGTATGGATGGAGTCTCCCCCCTCAGTCTCAGCTACTAGCAGATTACACCCAGGATGTAGCAGTCAAAGTCATACCTCTGTGTGTGTGTGTGTGTGTGTGTGTGTGTGTGTGTGTGTGTGTGTGTGTGTGTGTGTGTGTGTTCGCGCTCTCAATAGCCCTCCCTCACTGCTCCTCCCACACCCTGTCAAGTATTAAAGTGGGATTCCTGTGAGGTGTCCAGTAGGAGGTCAAGGGTATCATTAATTCTGTGACCAGTTCTATCTGTTTTATTGTACAGGGAATTGGAGGAGGGCAGTCCACCGTCTGCAGGCAATAATGACACCATAAAAGCCTCCGGTAAAAACTGAGCAATGTGTGGCCCCGTGCTACGCTGGATTCAATCTCTTCACCTCTCGGTATCGATCACTGTGGCCTCGCTCGAGGATGGTCCAAGGTTAGACGGTAGGTAGACTGAATTAGACCGTTAATGGGGAAGGGGGGTTTCCATAAAAACACAGTAAAGAGGATTAGGGGGTTACGTAAGACCCCATGCGTGAAAAGTCTTAGGACGTGGGACTCCTCAGCTGATCTCTGTAGAGGACCATTTTGCAAGGTAGTGGTTATCAGCTTCTAACCAACTGAGATTAAGATAGGTGAGTAGTAACAGGCTTTGAGCCATCATCAGTCTGAAGGAGATATTTACTTTTACTGAATGTGTATTTTCATATTCAATACACATTTGATATTTGTAGACATTTCTAAATTCTTTATTGCTCCTGATATTTCCATGTATATTCATCTGGAAAAGGAACAATTTAAGGAAGTTTTTTTTTTAATAAAGTAAGCGGCGGCCATGTAGCTCTGATGGGAGACGGGGTTTCACTCCACAAATGTGGAAGAAGAGAAAAGTCTGGACGGTGACCCTCCAGAGGTAATACGAGGAGGGTGAGCCGGGTTGTACATGTACATAAGGGTTTACAAGTAAGTCAGTGCAGTTCCTTGAACTGCCTGGAATGCCGACAACAAGGTTGTGAATTTATTGCCGTTAACACAACCAGGAACCAAGTAAGGAAACAAAAAGAGGTGAGTCGTGTACATCTTGACAGATAAAACAAATGTGCAGCATTGTTCTGGATTCTTTGCAGCGCTGGACTGCACAGGACACCAGCGAGGCGTGCGTGGCATATTGTGCACATTGCAGTATTGCTCATGCAGGGGATTCTAGTAGGGTGGGTCAAGTCCTTATCCATACTAATGAGGGGTGCCGTAATTACTCTGTTCTACACGATGAATATCAATTTGTTTTGTACTCAGAATGTAACTTTTTTTTTTTAGATATTTTTCCCTGCTTTGCACTTTTTTTTATTTGAATCCTGCACAATTTAGTATGAGGTGGCTCTCGCTTTGGTAGAGGGCCCTGTTGCTTTGTGCTTTTGTGTTGACTTTTACCATTTTCTGTGTGTCGCTATTTATCTCTTAGACTTGGATGCAGGAATCGGAGCTCAGTTGTGTAAATTTCTACTAGTTGGATCGTCAACATCTGCAGTTAGATGATTAGTCTAGAATTAGTCATTTTGAACTTTTAAAGGACTGAAACGGCGGGTTTCCATTGCAGTTTTGTGCAAATTAGAAGCGATTAAAAAAAAAGTTAACAAAACACAATTGCCAATAGTATGTTTCCATTGAGTGATATGTGATTAGAGTTGTGTTTTCTCCTCTCGCGACAGTCTCCAAGACCTGTTAAGTGTTGTCATGGTGATTTCGGTTGTATGCGCCACAACAGCCGCGGTAGTGTTTAATTGAAGGCGATTAGCTACGCCGGATGTCCCATATGGGCAACCTGGGCATGTGCCCAGGGGCCCCTAGGCATAAAAGGGCCCTCCGTGGTGTTTTTTTAATTTTTATTTTACGTTGGGCTGGACACAGGGCTTGATCCATTCTCTTGATAATTATCCAGTCAGAATGAAATAAAAGTTGTCTCCAAGAGAGTTAAGTCTCATGATTGATTATATCGGTGAGCTGGCTGGGCAGGTGGCGACCGGTGAGCAAACGGCAATACACTGTATAGATTGGCTATCGGTCAAGGTGGGCGGGCCTAGGGAGCAGGTGGCTTACATTGCACAGATTCAAGATCAGTTTTTCTTAAGCCAAGTCGAGGTTTGAAACAGGGTAAGTATTTTTTTTACCTGACCCCCTATCAGTTAGGTTGTATCAGTGAGAAGTGTGCGGGGGGGGGGGGGGGGGAATTGCCAAGCAGCAGAAAATGGACGCCGTTGCCCAAAGGCCCAGGGTAGAGGCTAGTTCCCATCGACGCAGAGAACGGTAAACTGAGCATGCGCGAAATGCCTCTACCACGCCTCCACACGCCCCGCGTAGCATCCAGGCGCTGGGATTCTAGGAAGACCCGCCCCTGCTCTGCGTCTGATTAGCTAACTTTAACCCTAACCCCGCCCTAACCCTAACCTACCCAAACAATGGAGGCAACGAGTACTTGCGCATGCTCAGTAGACCGTTCTCTGCATCGATGGGAACTAGCCTCTACCAAAGCCCAGCGGGGCTGCCAAAAGAACGAAAAGAAAGGAAACGGAAGTGAAAGAAGTGCCCCCCCCCAAAAAAAGTTCCGCTAATAATTTGGGGGGGGGGGTTCCCAAAAAAGCTAAACAACGTGGAGAAGAGGGCATTCCGATGGAGGATATCGAGCTAGCGAGCAGTAACGATAGCCTGGACGCATCTACCATCGGTCGCAGCAATGCACAGCCTCAGCTAGCTAGCAAGGAAAACGTTAGCCCGGAAGTCGTTAGCTCCAGCAGCTACACGCTGCCTCTGCTAGAGGTGCAACAATATGGGGAAAACGACGAAGAAACGGACAAAGACGGGGATGACCTAACAGTGGAAAGGAACGTCACTTTAAGCTCAATTGCAGTGGCGGGATTTTGAGGACTTGATCACAGAGTTTGCAAAGAAAAAGTCAAGAAAGAAGAACTTCTAAAGGTAAGAACCATTTGATTATGTTGTCTGTGCATTGAGCAGTATTATCTGTTGTGATTGTGTGTTGCTGTTGTGGATGAGTTTGATACATGTGTATTGCATCACTGTGGTGTGATGCTGCGATATTGTATTGGAGTCAGTTTGTCAAATTCATTTTAAGTTGGTTTTTGCCGTTCTGTGTGAAGTTGCTTAGCTCACTTAGTGAGCCTTATTCTGAAACCTGCATTCAGTTGTGCTGTGTGATTGATTACCTTAGGATGGCATTGTTGTAAGCCTATTCCTAGTCAGTCATATTATTATGTATCAGTGATATCTGGTGTGCTGTCTGTTTGGGTGGTTTTCCATGAACACAGATATTGCCAAAGTCTAGAGTCATATTCTGCCCTGGGATGATTTAATCCATTGTTTCCTTGTCTTATGATTTATGAGTGAAATGGCAGTACTTGGTCTATTGAACTGTATAGGCGTCCCTACTCAGCTGGACTGGTTATTCAGCCTTTGACCAATAGGTGTGTGATTATGGTCTGGTGGATTTGACATGCCAGCTTGACTGGAAGCTCAAAATAATTAAGGTGGGGTTTAATGGCTGGGGCATGGCGTGTGTGTGTGTGTGTGTGTGTGTGTGTGTGTGGGGGGTATGAGCTGCAGTGCCCAGGGGCCCCTGGGGGTACTAATCCAGCCTTGGCGATGAGTAATGTGATGCACGCAGTGACAGAAAGGCAATCCCTGATTTATGGGAGGTTATCGTCCACATTGATTTTAGCAACTAGCGACAGGCATGGGCCCAAGTCCATGAATACTGTAATGGCATCCAGTGCTTTACCTGTGCCCCCATCCATAGGGTTAGTTGTTGTATCAGGAAGGGCATCCAACATAAAATTTTGTCAAATAAATCTGTGGATTGACAAGACCATATCGGATCGGTCAAGGCCCGGGTTAACAACCGCTGCCATTGGTGCTGTGCCCTCACAGTGTACCAATGGAAACTTAAAAATCCGCTGTGGCAAACCCTGAGGAACAGGGAACAAGCCGAAAGAAGATTGTCCGCAATGATTTTACAGAGGTCCTGTAGATCCAAAACTTCAGAATGCCCCGCTTAATATTTAAGAGTTATGCAACGCAATTGGACCCCTCGTGGCACCTGCCATATCATGCCTGAGGGAGCCAGTTCCAACTGAAAACGGCATAGCCATCACTCTTTATAAGGTGCCATGCCATATCCGATGACCCATTATTCCAAAACCGCAATAGTCTAAAAAATATCCCATTGGACCAAAAGGCCATTTGTCCAAATGTCTGTTATCCTGAAAACAAAAGCCCACAGCTCTGAAAATACACACTCCGTTACGAATCATCTGACCAGAGATAAATACAAGAAAGTTGATATTTCAGGTGAAGTAGAGGTGACATTCTCACAAGTGCTTTTAATGTTACACCTCCTATTCAAATGAATTGGTAGTAAATGGTATCTTCATGTTTGCACATAGAGATATTATGGGTAAAAAACTCCAGGGAGAATGCGAGCCCTTGGAGCAGTGGGCTTTTGTTTTCGGGATAACGGGCTATCAGACAAATGGGTTTTCGGTCCAATGGGACATTTTTTTGGACTATTGGAGTTTCGGAATAATGGGCCGTTGAAACAATGGACAGTGACCCTTGAGGTGCGACTCCCTTGACTTAAATGTGAAAAATGTGTTTCCATTTCAATTTTGCGAAATATTGCTTTGTTGAATCATCTGAAAAACCACTGCATGTGAGCGTATAAACTTTATTTGCGATATTTGAGGGTTTTTTTTCTTTTTCTGAAATTCACGTTCCCATTACTCGTTTTTCAGTTCGCAATTTCAAATTGTGCATAAAGCAAGTTAATGGAAACCCACCTATTTTCATTACTGCTATCTCAAAGATTAGTTTTTACCCTCCTTATTCTACCAGCCTATCTAGACAAAAGGTTTCGGTCCCCCAGTGGTTATTCACCGTTACACAACCAGATGTAGCAAATAAACCTGCTCTAGCTTTAGTTTGTGAAACACTTAGCCCAAGTCTGAATGGGGAGCCTGAGTAAATGTAGAAGGATTAATTACAGTGGAAGCTCGACCATTTGAAAGAGGGATGACTAAGACATGTGGTCTACTAAGTCATATAGGGAAGGCATAACCTTATTGAACTTTAATGAATTAATGTGGCGTGTCAGATATTGCTCATGAACCCAAAGGTCAGCAATCAGTTGTAAGTTTAACATCTGGTTGATGGTTACCTTTCACGATACCTTTAAGATTAGGATGGTTTCACACTGAATTACTGTCTTGTAAAATCCACATATATGTCTCTGGTTTTACTCTCCTTCAGATCCAGCTGTCATGATGATCAATGCTGGTCTGGACTGTGGTCTTGGTCTGGACTTGAAAAGAAGGCAAAAACAGCCATATATTTCATCATAGGTTAACTGACAAATGGCCTCCACGCACTGTGATTCTGGCTGTCTCACACATTTATTATATGTCATATTGTACACAAGGAAAAAAGTACAATCTTGATTCTGGTTCTTGTTCAGACTGGGTGAGATGAAGTGAAACTGCTGTCACATTGTGTGATTGGCTGAACGATGAGGGTAAAAGCTACGTCAGCCGGCTGCAAGCCAACCGTGCCCTAGGACACCAAATAAAGGCAACACAGGGACATCATTCAAAATGGTCTCACAGCAAAAAACATGCAGTTGCATAAATGACAACAATTTGTTGCCTCAAGACCCCCAAATCCCCTAAAAAAGGAGAGAGATTTTGCCCATTCGACATATGTCCTTTGCTGCAATGTTAAGCCCATCATGGCCATACCCCGATTGACACCAAAACACCGAAGTATTTGGGGTAGTGTGACTCTTGTGGGTAAAATGTTTATGCCCCTGATTGCAGCTTGGCAGCTACACTGAATGGCATCGAGTTCACAACGACAGCCCGAGAATCTGTTCCTTTGCTAATATGCCTTAGGCAGAGATAACTTACCATCTGAAATAAGAGACTTTGTTGTGTTTTCATCTATTTTATTGCATTTTATTCTGCACTTTCAGTGGCATCATTCCACATAGATAATATAACTTTGACAAAAAAATAAAAGGCGACTCATTGTTCCCTGTGATGGACGACCTCTCAAGCAAGTTTCACGTCTCTGAAAGTTGATTTTCATGTCACACTGAAAAGAATGGAAACCAGCGGCTGCCTGGAAGGTACAAAAATCAGTGACAAATGCAGAAGTTTATTATTACTGTGTCGTTAGCGAACAAGAACTATACACAATAAAACATCTCTAGCCAGCTTTGTTTTTATTTTATTAGGATTATGGCGCATTAGGATTATGGTGCGTAGGTGATGCAATCCGTGGAGTGTAAACACCTCCAGTTTGTGTGGTTTTTCAACTCAGGCTCGTCCATGGCTGCTGTCTATGTTCCTGCATCAAGTACAGCAGCTGTCCCTGCCTCAAGCGCAGGCTACATTTGTATTTTGGGCCACAATATATCACTGATTATGTATGGACTTCTATACATTTCCTTGCTACAAAACCTGGTCGAAACTCCCAATCAGTGTTGGGAATAGTCATCCAGACCTTGAGGAGGCGGACTAGGTTTCATTCTCCATTGTTTACTCTTTCACCGAGCAACGAGCCGCATGCACAAGCACTGTGGCATTTTTCGCATTGTCAAGTCATTCCACCCTCCCCACCATCCCAGCAACCCCCCTCCCCCAAACCTTTTCTACTTTCAAATTTGAGGAGGGGTGTAGACAGGCATTTTCCATCTATTTCATGGCCCTTTTTAAAGTCGTAATCTGTAATAGTGTCAAACAGCAGCCTCCAGGCAAATGAGCCCCCCACTTTTCTAGCATTTTTGTTTTGTTCTGATTTCTGGGAAGAGGGGAGGGTCTGTGAGAGTTTGGGAGGACTTCCCCAGTCTCTGGTACTGTCACATTCCCACAACCCCTCCCATCTTCCCACTCAAACTACACACACATCCAGAAATCAGACCAAAACAGAAACTGTTAGCAAAGTGTAGTAACCAAGCGGGGCTCATTTAGCTGGGTGCTATCTAGTTCCAGGTGGTACTGCAGAATCAAGTGTCGGACCAACAGGTGTCGCCCAGTCATAAGACTATTAAACTGATCACTCATTGCTGTTTGCACAAGTTTTACTGTTTTAATTATGGCTGCTGTCAGACTGCACCTTCTGCTATTTTCCCTTTTAATGTCACCCCACCTAACTGTGTGCAGATTGTGATGGCCTAGCAGCCTGTCCAGGGCCTCTCCCTGCCTGCCACCCAGTGACTGCTGGGATAAGCTCCAGCATCCCTGTGACCCTGAGACCAGGATAAGCGGTTTGGATAATGAATGAATAATGAATGAATGAATACCTGTTCATTATGGTTACTGTTACTGACTGTACAATCAGCCACTTACACAAGTTGACCTTACTATTGTATAGACATTCTCTACTGTAGCACAGTTAAATGCATCCAAAGTCTGCACTGACTGGTTTTTTGTACATATCCTGTTCTTGCACTGACTTCTCCAAGTACTCTTATAAGTACTTCTATTTCCCCATTGTGTGTTGAGCTCACAAAACAAGCATTTCATTATGAGAATAAGTGTAACCTTGCTTTCATATATGACAAACTCTAAACTTGAACTTGAAACTGTTTACCCTATTCAAATTCAAATTTTATTTGTCACGTGCACAGTGAAATGCCGTGCGGATGTGTTTCGTCTCAGATTAGTGAATAAAAACAAAAAATTAAGGCTGCGATCAGCCTTAATTTTTTTTTTTCTCAACAGTTTCGTCATGGCAGGGTGACACGGTGGCGCAGTGGTTAGTGTGGTCGCCTCACAGCAAGAAGGTCCTGGGTTCGAGCCCCAGGGTAGTCCAATCTTGGGGGGGGGGTCGTTCCGGGTTGTCCTCTGTGTGGAGTTTGCATGGTCTCCCCGTGTCTGTGTGGGTTTCCTCCGGGTGCTCCGGTTTCCTCCCACAGTCCAAAGACATGTAGGTCAGGTGAATTGGCCATACTTAATTGTCCCTAGATATGAATGTGTGTGTGTGTGTGTGATGGCCTGGCGGCCTGTCCAGGGTGTCTCCCTGCCTGCCGCCCAGTGACTGCTGGGATAGGCTCCAGCATCCCCGCGACCCTGAAAGCAGGATAAGCGGTTCAGATAATGGATGGATGGATGGATGACTCTCCATTAGTATGCCAAACGCTTGACAAAAATTTTGTAAAACATTAAAACTATTTGATAATCAACAGAAAGGCAAAATTCACGATAAAAGGACTTGATTTATTTTGCCTTTTTTATTAAAGCACCATGTAGTCTTTTCATACTTGCAGATAGTTGCGCGGTAATAATGTTTTGACTGGAGAATGTTTATGTTTATACCAGCGCTACCAAACACCAAGGCCTATGCCTTGGTGTTTGGTAGAATATATTCCCTTCATCTGTCGGCAACCATTCACCGGTGCCAGAGCACGCTCTAGCTAAACTAAGTAAGCACTCTACATTCCCTCCATACTTGTCTATCCTCCGTCAAAATGCAGAACAGTCCTTTTGATATTGGACCAAACGCATACAGAGGAAAAGAGGAGGATGAAGAGATGGAGGGGCCATCGACGGATAGCTACGGCTGTCATTATTTTAAACAGTAACTGGTTTTCAGCCTGGCTTTACATGGGGAAACTTTCATGCAATTTGCGTGAAAGTTTCAGCGTGTAAAGCCAGGCTGATGAGGAGGACTTCAGCAACTTGACAGACATGCTGCTGACTTACCCTAGTACAGATTTAACTTTTGTTTTGTTTTCATAGCCCAGCAGAGGGATAGGTTTTGTTGTTGACTTTCGCTGATTTTGTCGCTGTAATTGCCAGTTTATATCCTGCCCCCCCCCACACACACACACACACTGTTGTTGCTTTGGCCAAAAATTTAACAAGGAACCAAAACGTTTTAAATTCAAGTTTATATTTTTTTTGCACAAATGTCCACTCAAGACTCATGTAACCTGCCTAATGTAAACATGAGCTCACCCATAACTTTCAAAGTCAACAGTAAAACATTGGAATTAAGGTGAGGTGGCATATAATGTCCTCTGGGAAGTAAGAAATCTTTAATAGGTGTGCAAATATAGATTTTATGTGCAACATCCAGTAGTGTTCCTTCCTGAAGGATATTCTTCATGGGGCTATTAATGTAACCAATGACCATTAATCCAAAATTGCTTTAGTCCTGTAAATATAAATTGTGCCGACGTGCTTCCATTAAAATATTTTAATGTAATTTGTTGGACAGTTTGGGGCTGACTAAACACACACACACACAATTGAACCCCATCCAGTAATAGTCCCAGGATGTTTTTTTAAAGTGGAAGTAGATGACCTTTTTTTTTTTTTTTTTTTTGCCCTAACTTATTGTAAACTACTAATAAGACACGTTAGCCCCTAGCTAACGGGTCTGACCCTTTAGCTGAGCGGTTAGTGATGTCGCCTTGTGGTGCAATACACCCCGTATCGAATCCCGCACCGGGCAAGAAAATAACCGGTTCCATTATCATTATGAAGTAAATGTTGATTACACAGTGTAACGATTATAGATTAATGACGCCATCGGCGTTGGCGTTTAAATTGGTTCCCTATAAGCCTCACTTTCACTATGCAATTCTGTCTGCCATCGGGTACGATCTCACGGGAAAGCGAAAACCCGAGTTATGGCGCAAAGGAAGTGCGTCAACCGTTGCGCAACCAAAATAGGAAGAAGATGTCGCTTTTGTTTTCCGCTGTAGGCGAATTTCCAAAATGCTGGGTGGCAGGGGAAGGCTCATGAATATTCATAAAAGAAGCGCTGCCTGATTGGCCGGTGAAACGTTGCCGCTCGCTCTGACGTTTGCGTTGCTCCTGTCAAGACATCCTGAGGAGATGAGCGTAAGGTAAGCAAGTGTTAATACATTAACTTTTGTTAACGGGTAGTGGTTAGGATATAAATATGTATAGCGTATTGATGTAATGGGCGAAGATCGGTTATAACTCATGCAAGCTAACGTAGCTGACTAGCAAAGCTCAGGGCAACAAGGGACTCACGTTCTTTAACGGGAGTAACGCCAATATCGGAGCGGCAACGTTTCACTGGCCAATCAGGTAGCGCTTCTTATGAATATTAATGACCCTTCCCCTGTCACCCTGCATTTCGGAAATTCGCCCCCGGTAGCTATCCCCAGTACCAGAAATGGTGGACGGTGGAACAACAGAGGTGACGGTGGAAACTCTACCCAGCAAAAATAAAAGAACGCCGTTGACAGAGGAGGCGAAGTGATAGAAACAAGTAAACAAGAATGAACCTCGGGCGGGCATTCATTCACCCAATGGGGAGAGCTCCGGTGTTGTATCGAACTCGGTTTCCCTGTCAAGATCTGTTTTCTCCTAGCAAGACAAAAGGGTTCCCATGGAAACATGTTAGTGATCGGTTACGATTAGGTTAAGCCTAGGGTTAGGTTGAAGTTAGGTCAAGGTTAATCAAGCGTCCCGGTGTTGTGTCGAACTCTGGCTAGGGGGGAACAAATCTCGATGGGGAAACGCCGTTCGATACAACATTAGGGCCTTGAAAGGGTTCTAAACCGACACTCAGTTGGAATAGCCTGGATGTGTAAGATGGCGTCGTTCGACTTCTGACGTACGAGTACTTGCACAAGAACTTACGGTCTGGTTTGTTGAGAGAAGAGATGGCTTTGTTACACTCGTTGTTTGCAGGACCTCCCTAAAATCACGGTCAACGATGTACATCGCATCGTGAGTGCTTCCTCAGTAGCTCAAGACGAGCAAAAAAGAAAAGGGGTTTAAGATGTGTATTTCGAGCTACATCGACAACTACGAGGATGAGTAACGGCATCATTAGAACTATGCTAGCGCTAGCTAGCTAGCTAGCTAACGTTAGCTGGCTGCCTTGCAATTAACGTTACTTTGCTACTTTGTTTTTCTTAGTCAGCTGTTGCTAACTTACATCTACATTCAAAATCACAAAATCAGTAACGTTACATTCTTGACTAACGTAAATCTGTCTCTGTCTCAGTATCAAACAAAGGTAAACGCACAGGAGAGTTCAGCGTCAGGGTGACCTGCTGTAGGTCCATGAGAAAGCATGAGAAACCCCACGATTTGAGAGTAGGAAGATGAGCAGTTAGCTAGCTTACACAGCTAGCTAGGTATAGTTCTCAGACATGTTCTGGCTAGTCAGTGTTACCAGAGTTTGGCTGTTAGGCAAAATACCAGTCTGTTTTGTGTTTTTTTGTCATATGTGCACACTTTTGAAATGCAGTCTCAGCATGTTTAGCATGGCGTCCCCAGAAGTATTTCTGTTCCATGTTCCACTCACCTTATGAACTATCACCTTAAATTCACGCATCTTCTTACTGTTCCTATCTGTTACTATCCACATACTCCTACTTCCTTTAAATGAATCAGTTGAGACAGTTTCCAGAACCAAAAATTAAAAATGAAAAAAATTATTACTGATTAGAGTGCATGCCCAATGCAGAGTTCTGTACTACTGAAATGCTACTTTGGATTTTGAGTTTTTCTTGAACCCATGTATGTAAGTAAGCCCTGTCTCAACTTATTCTTTCTTAATCACAAAATCATTCTAAATGTTCAAATTGAGACCAATAATTCTACAACCTTTTAATGAAATATGAACAATATCTTCATGACATGGATTTTTTTATGCCACCTCTTTCCTTACTATTTCAGGTTATCTTGAAGGACTCGTGTCCTGTGGAGCTCATACATACACAGTGCTCCTGTGTCGCTTGCACTGCCTTATGTAACCACACTGTAGCTCTGTTGTATCAGTCTGCACATTATTCTCAGCTGAAGGCTCCAGTGGTCCCACCTGTCCTGAGCTGCACAGAGAGCAAGCAGCGTTGGCACAAGCCACGAAAAATTGTAAGTTTTTTTTGTTTGTTTTTTTATGCATGAAGGCCTACATAAACACATATGACATCAATATTTAAACAAGTGTTTGAACGGATAAGTTAGCAGCTAACTAATGATTCAGTAGGATGTAAGCATCTGGTTGTACAGGAAGTTCTTATGCAAACAGACACACCCGGAAGTTCCGCCACGAGACATTAATGCACCGAGCCTATTCTTTCTACTGGATCAGTAAGTAACACAACCTGCCTACTTATTAATACTATTGGATGTTTTACTCTGCCTTTATCATAGAACTGAGATTGGGGTTTTTAGTTCAAATTGGGATTCTAACGGTTGTTTCTAGCTTTGGACAGTAGCCAGTAGCCAAATTTCCCCAAGAGGATTAATAAAGTCCATAAAGTAAATCTAGAAAAAGGTCAGAATGACACGGGGCACCTCCGTAGCCATAGAATGGTTACGGCGCATACCACATGGTTGCAACCATCGCATGCCCTACCTCTCTCTTTCTCTCCCCATTTCCTGTCAGCCTCCACTGTGACTACTTAATAAAGGTATAAAATAATTTTAAAAATGTCGGAATGACATTTAAATTAATGACATTTGGAAGAATGTGACAGGGGAACTCAATTTTCTCTTGTTAAAAATGTAGAGATGAAAAAAGAGATATGGTACTGATACATATCTAGCTTTAGACTGGTGGTGACTGCTTTGATACAGCATGAGAAAAATATGGAAAATATTCATGTTATATGTAGTACATCACAAATGCCTCTCGTTGGGTTGCACCTAAAACATTTCAAAATGACAAATAAAGCATGATAGATTACACATGAAAAGGACCATGCTGTTGTCTAGCACATCTGTCAAAGATAATTACATGAAGTTCTTTTATCACTATGTCAGTACAACATAAAGGCCCAGCACATCTGATGTTATTTGATCTGAGCAGAATTCACATCAAAGGCATTTGAATCAAAGATGAGAAGATCAGAGATTTTATCAAACCTAGTTTGATCATTACTTTACTCTCTTAATGTAGTTGTTACACGTCCATCGATGAATTTCACCCACTCGGTACCTTTCAGTCACAGAGGGGCTGGAGCTGGGGTTGGGTCTTTCTTAGGGTACGTATAGATATTTGGCTGACACATATATGTACTTTGACTACGGAAGGGAAGTGGAACACCTGGAGGAAACCAACACAAATACAGGGGAACGTGCAAACTCACGGGAGACTGATAAATAATAAGTTCACAAAAAATATACTTAACGGTATGGCTGATAAAAAACAAAACAAAAGTTACCATTCATTTTTGCTTTTAATAACACATGTAATTTCTTCTAACCTGGGGCTCGTTTTATGAAAGTTGCAACGTGCAAGCTGCCATCTGTAAGATGTGATCGATTTCTCCCGCTCTTTCGAAACTGTTTCACTTCCATTCCATTATCCAAACCGCTTATCCTGCTCTCAGGGTCACGGGGATGCTGGAGCCTATCCCAGCAGTGATTGGGCAGCAGATGGGGAGACACCCTGGACAGGCCGCCAGGCCATCACACACACACACACATTCATACCTAGGGACAATTTAGTATGGCCGATTCACCTGACCTACATGTCTTTGGACTGTGGGAGGAAACTGGAGCACCCGGAGGAAACCCACGCAGACACGGGGAGAACATGCAAACTCCATACAGACGACAACCCGGGACGACCCCCAAGTTTGGACTACCCCGGGGCTGGAACCCAGAACCTTCTTGCTGTGAGGCGACCGCGCTAGCCACCGTGCCGCCCACTGTTTCACTTAGAAATCCCAGTTTGAACGTACACATGCATGTTGCAAAGCGCACTGTTGTAGTCAGTCAGTAAGTCGGCAATCGTTCTCATCCCCCTACCTCATTTTGGTTTTGGCTATACCTGTATATCCAACTGTCAGTTGTCCCAAGACACAAACTAAATGTGATTAGTTGTTACCAACCCTTAAAATAAACCAAACACGTGATCAGGGATGTGATCAGTTGTGAGGGACATATGGAGAAAAAAAAGACCAGTATGGTATGCTACTAGCGGAAAAATCATAGATTTGGTTGGCTACTCAGTCTTCAAGGTGCTTCTGCTGACTTATAAAATCCTCAGTGGGCTTGCCACATCTTACCTGTCTGAGCTCATTAAACTGTATATTGCATCTTGAGCTCTGTGCTCTCAAAATACAGGGCTCCTGTGTGCACCCAGTTAAAAAGAAGTCAGCTGGTGGCAGGGCCTTTTCCTATCGGGCCCCGTTCTGGTGGAATAACCTGCCTGCTGTCATCAGACAATCAGTCTGTTGAGTCCTTTAAATCCAAACTTAAAACTCATCTTTTTGCCTTAACATACAACTAGTTGCCTTTAAATTGAGTACTTCACAACCTGTGGGTCGGTTTCTGTCTCGATGAATTTACCAAGCACTGTTCTGCCGACAAGATTATATAGATTATTGTAACTCTTCTCTCACATATATTTTCTCTCTCTCTCTCTCTGAATGTCTTTTCCTGTCTCTTCTCATGTGTATGTGAATGGTGTAATGTCAGTCTTCCCTGTGTGCACGTGTAGTCTGACCTCCTGCCAGGTCTCCATGGTGATGGTGGCCACAACCAGGACACTGCTTGGCATCCTCCACATCACATTCTTTATATATCATATATATATCCACATATATTTGTTATCCTGTTTCAATGTTGTATCCTTCTCTCTCTCCGATGTATGGCTAATGTCAGGCAGCATGGTGGCCCGGTGGTTAGCACTGTTGCCTCACAGCAAGAAGGTTCTGGGTTCGAACTCCAGGCCTACCCAGGTCCTTTTTGTGTGGAGTTTACATGTTCTCCCCATGTTTGCGTGGGTTTTCTCCCACCATCAAAACATAAGCATAGGTTAATAGTCCTGTCTGTGCCCCTGACCGAGGCATTGCAAGAACCCCGGGTGCTGCACAGTGGCTACCCACTGTTTCCAGTGTGCGTGTTGGGATGGGTTAAATGCAGAGGATGAATCTCCCCACGGGGATTAATAAAGTACATCTTATCTTGTCTCTTCTCCCGTGTATGTCAATGGTGTGATGTGAGTCTCCCCTGTGTGCATGTGTAGTCTGTCCTCCTGTCAGATCTATATGGTGATGGTGGTCACGTGGCTCAGGTCCTTGGCTGTTCCAATGACATCTGGACACCACTTGGCATCCTCTTCATCGCATTCTTCCTATATCTTATTATCCTCTTTAAATGTATTCTTTAAATTGTGTTCTATTCTGTACACACATCCACTGCTCGTCTGTCCGTCTTGGGAGATTCCTCCTATCTTTTCTCCCTGTTAAAGGTTTTTTTAAGGTAGTTGTTCCTTATCAGATGTGAAGGACTAAGAACAGGATGTTGTATTGCTGTAAAGCCCCCCCCCCCCGAGGCAAATTTTTAATTTGTGATATTGGGCTATACAAATAAAATTGACGACTTACTGTTGGCTCCCAGCAGCTTTATTGACACAGATAGCAGTTCCGCTCATTCAGGCTAATGTTACACTAATTGTCTGCAGGTGGCAACTGGTTGCTTTCCCACCCTCATTCAAATAAGACATCACAGGGGCATCCGGGTGGCGTAGCAGTCTATTCCGTTGCCTACCAACACGGGGGTCGCTGGTTCAAATCCTGGTGTTACCTCCGGCTTGGTCGGGCGTTCCTACAGACACAATCGGCCATGTCTGTGGGTGGGAAGTGTGTTGTGAGTATGTGTCCTGGCTGCTGCACTAGCACCTCCTCTGGTCGGTTGCGGCGCCTGGGGAGGGGGAACTGGGAGAATAGCATGATCCTCCCACATGCTACGTCCCTCTGGCAAAACTCCTCACTGTCGGGTGAAAAGAAGTGGCTGGCGACTCCACATGTATCAGCGGAAGCATGTTGTAGTCTGTTGCCCTCCCTGGATCGGCAGAGGGGTGGGGGTGGCTCGGAAAAGTGGGGTAGTTGGCCAAAAAATTCCATTGTGGAGAAAAGTGGGAAATTTAAAAAAAAAAAAGACATCACAGAAAACACTAATATTGTATAATATAATTAATTCTGATTTTATTTTAACCTTTATCTACAGTATGCTACCTGAGGTTCAGTGCTCTTCTGCAATCACTTGCATACCATTTTCTATGCATCAACGTAACATTGAGAGCTCTTGTTCACACTAACAGTCAAGCAATGCTCACCTGTTACATTCATTAAATGACACTAAATTACAGACATTAACTTGAAAGTCTTCTAACAGAACAGTGCTTCAAGTTGACTCTTAGCAAAACTCTTCTTTCAGCTTGTTCCATTGTTCCAGGGGTCACCACAGTGGATTTTATAGTTTCCGTCGGTACCATGTGAGGGCACAGTACTAATGGCGGCTGTTGTTAGCCCAGGCCTCGACCGATCCAGTATGGTCTTATCAATCTGCATACTAATTTGGCAAAATTTTGTGTCAGATGCCCTTCCTGACACAACCTCTAATCCTGTGGATGGGGGCACTGGTCAAGTGCTGGATGCCATCCCTGTATTCAAGGACTCGTGCCATGCCTGTCGCCTAACTCTTAACAAAACTGAAAATGGAAAAAAAAAAAAAGGCACTTACCGGGGTTGCTAAATCCAAATTCAGTGAGCCAGGTCTTATAAACAAATGGTGGTGTTAATCTGTGTCCCCTTTACCTCTTTCCCCTTCTCCTTCTCACAACCACGTGTACCCACACAACTTTTGCATGAATCACATAGGTCTCAATTTCAAATCTAATATGCCTAAAATCCAGCACTTGCCGGAAAAATGTGACTTTACAGCTGCATGAGGGAATATTTGTCATGGAAAAATACTCCCTCTTAATTGCTATTAGTGTTGAAAATACCCCCCTCATTGAGATCAATGGACTAAAACAAAAAAAGTTTTATTTGATAAATATTCTGAGGGTCTGTACCCTAATGATAAAACTGAGAAATGGCTATCTCTTACCTTTCAAGAAACTCATTACCTCAGTAGATATCTAAAGGATCGGCATGTTCACAACAGATTCTTTCTGGAGCATGCCTTGTTCTGCACAGTCAAGAGAAACGCTGGATTCGCGAGGAAAGAACTGGATGTGCGATAGGTCTGCAACCATAGCACTTTTATTTGCAAGCAATGCATTTTTGTGAAATACTTTTTGACAAGATATTGCTATCTGTGAGTGAAAAATCCTTGCAAATCACTTTTGTGAAAGGAGCCCCTGATCTGAATATCAGCTGCTTCAAGCCAAGAATATAATTTGCTGCTTATCTTTTATGTTTAATTGTGTGTCTCCTTCCACTTGGGCAAACATCTCAAATAACTGTTTTAGGTTTGTAGACATGTGAGTCTGTGTTGCAGTAGGTAAAGAAAATGGTCGCAGCTCAGCAATGTCATCGGTCAACCTCACTTTGGAACTCTGATATCTGCAGTAAGTAATTAGTGAATACTCCACTTACTGTGCCATGATTGATGTCAATGTCTATGAGATGAGAAAAAAAAACTCTTATTGGTTTGTATAATGGTGCAGTTAATATGCATGATAACAGCTTGGGCAGCACTAAGAACTTCACGCCATCTGTCAGCTCGAAAAAACTGGACACTCATAACCCTTCTGTTCTGTCCATCAAAAGTAACTCTTTTGTACTTGAGAAATTTAGTGGGCTATGATGCGAGTTAAGAGAGCAAAACATGTAAAATATAAAGGAGGGATTTTAAGTTACACTCAGTGTTACGTGTCGCTACAGAACAGGTGAACCCAGGTTCAGACACAGACGGAGATCAGAATTGGTCAAAAATATATTTATTGCAAGACGCGGGGAAGATGGAGAGCAGGCTAGGGGAAGTTTGGGCTGGTAGCTGAGCCACTAACTACGGCTGGGGCAGGGCAGTTCGGGGCTGAGATAGCAGGTCCAACGTGGGATTTGAAGTGGCTGAGCAATGCAGGACTCTAAAGCAGAGGAGCAGGCTGACCAGACAAATGGCAGTGGCTGAACAAAGCAGGGTTCCCGCAGGTCTTTTTTTCATGCCATAAGCTTCTTTTCTGAGGACTCAGGCGAGCCACATACAAGCAAGTCATAGAAACTGGTTATAATACTTTTTCTAAGAAAGTTTTTTGACATTATCTCCAAAGGGTTTGGATTAATGAGCAGTTTTGAGTTTTTGTAATGAAACTACGGAGTTGCAAATATTTAAAGAAATGCTTATGTGGAATATCATATTTATTTGACAGATTTTCAAATGACATGTGACTTTTATCCTCTGTGTTAAATACTAGATCCTCAACCTTTGATATTCTTTTATCAGCCCAGATTTTGAAACCAACATCAGACCTGCCGGGTATAAAGCTGTCATTACCCCATATTGGGCTGAAGCATGATATAGAATGTTTCACCTAAATATTTTTGCACCTCATTCCAGACGTTTATCATGTTCCGTACAACGGGATTAGACATTTGTTTTCTTATCTTTTTCAAATTTGCTGAGTACATATACATAGGGAGAGATATCCCAAGTGAGTAAGATTCCGCCTCCATCCATTTAGGAACAACTTTAGTCGTATAATAAAACATTATAGACCTCCTCTGAGCAGCCCAATAATACCAAAAAGGATTAGGGCACTGGAGCCCCACTCTTTCATAGGATAAGTATAGTAGAGATAAATGGAGCCAGAGACGCCTGTTATTCCATATAAATTTGGAAAATAACTTTCTCAGTTTTAAAAATACGTTTGATGGGGGTGGTAAAGGGAGGTTTTGAAACAAGTAGCTTATGTAGTACCTTCATTTTTAGAGCACTGAGTCTACCAATTAATGAAATTGACAAGGGCATCCACCTATCGAACTAGTTATAGAATCCATGACAGAATCACAATTCCTTGTCACCACTTCCTCTATGTTAGGTACAATTTCTATGCCTAGGTATGTAAAGCAGTTTGTTATATTAAAGTTAGCCACTACGGGCATAGCATTGTCTCTTTCTTCCGAGTTAAGTAATAGAATTGAAGATTTTGATTGATTGATCTTATATATCCAGAGACTTTACCAAAAGTTTTGATCGGTTTTGAAATTTCGTCAATGGATTTATCCAGGATTTTGATAAATAGGATCACATCTGCATAAAGAGCGATACGACGTTCCACTTCCCCTATGGTTATACCTGAAATGCCGGGATGCACCCTTACAGCTATTGCAAAAGGTTCGACAGCAAGAATAAACAGCAGAGGGGACAACGGGCAACCTTGGCAACATCCTCTATGAATATTAATTAGGTTGGATACCAAGTTGTTTGTCAATACTTAAGCAGTGGAATTAGCATAAACCAATTCTACCCATTTACAGAAGTTCTCCCCACATCCAAAATGTCTAAGGACTTCGAAAAGATATGGCCATTCTAGCCTGTCAAAGGCCTTTTCAGCACCCAATGAGAGTAAAGCTGTATCTGATGCCCCCTTCTGGCTATGTAAAATATTTAAGTCAAGGCAAGTCAATTTTATTTGTATAGCCCAATATCACAAATTATACATTTGCCTCAGTGAGCTTTACAGCAACACAACAGCCTGTCCTTAGACCCTCTCATCGGATAAGGAACAACTCCCTAAAAAAAAAAAAACTTTTAACAGGGAGAAAAAATCGAAAGAAACCTCAGGGAGAGCAACAGAGGAGGGATCTCTCTCCCAAGACGGACAACATGGAATGGATGTTGTGTTCACACAATTTACAGAATACAACATTGAAAGAGGATAACAGAATTATAATGGACTTATAACAATAATGAAGAATATGATGTGCAGGATGCCAAGCAGTGTTGAGTAGCAGAGGAACATGAATATTCAACAGCATCTGGTTTCAATTCTCTCCAAATATCCCATAAATTTAGCTCTTTGATAATTTGATGTATAGTCTTCCTACTCTTTGCATGTGTCTGATCAGAACCCGATTACCGGTCTCTAGTCGGATTTAATATACAGTTAAAGTATCCAGCGATTATGTTATTACCAGTCAGTGTCGAAAGGATTAAAAACAAGTTGTTAAAGAATTTTGGGTTATCGTCATTGGGGGAATATATATATTGACTAAATTCATACTTTCGGATAGAAGCCTACCTTGTACTATCAAGCATCTTGCAGCCTTATCCTAAATTACATTCTGAGTGTGGAAAGGTATGGATTTATGTATGAGTCATAACTCCCCGTGCATGTGTAGAGAAAGAAGCTGAAAATATCTGTCCCTGCTGCCTTTTCCTAATTTTAGAATCGTCTTATACCAATAGGCGTGTTTCTTGTAGAAACACAATCTTTGAGTGCATATTTTTCAACCTATGCATTACCTGTTTAACTTTTTTTAGTTTCTGTAAACCTCTGCAATTCCAGGATGTAAATTCAAGCTTGACCTCATTTGACATAATTATGCATGTATTAATTCCCATATAGAAAAAGAATAGAATTTTGCATTTTCGAAAAAAAAACTGATAACATGAACAACACTAAACTTGAACTCTGCATTATACATACCCCCTTAACTTGCAACTTCCTTAGTTGGTCCGCCCATGTCAATATCATGGAGAGAAACAGCATGCTTAGCAATCAAAAGAGAGCCCCACATGTAACATTATCAGTAGTGGAAACTATTACAGCCAAAACAATTTGCTCGATTTAAACCAATTCTGTTATAAACCTACAGCTAATGTCAATATTGTTAAATTATGTCCATGAGGTAGCTTATTCATATACGTACATAAAAATCAATGCTCAGAGCATGTTCTCACTTGCCCCAGCCTCCTGAGTGTAAACATTCAGTCCACGCACAAACACCTCTGCTGCCGGTGCTGTGTCAAAGATGTGCCGTTTCCCCTTTAGAGTCACCAGAAGTTTAGCAGGGTCCAGGATAGAGAGGGAGGCCAGCTCCTTCTTCACTGTGTCGAAAACTTTCCTTTGCTTGAGCAGTCCAGCAGAAACGTCGGGGAAAAACATAACTTTCTGGTTAAGGCTCAATATTTGACCTTTGCTTCTGGCAGCTTTCATGACCCGACACTTATCCGCATAATTTAAGAATTTCATTATCACCACCCCGGGTCGCACAGCAAACCATGCGTCAGCTTCGGCAGTTTTTCCAATTCCGTGTGCTCTTTCAATCAACAGGGGCCTCGGGAAGTTATATTCACTAAGCAACTCAGGGATCCACTTTTCCATAAAAAGTACGCGTATCAGTCCCCTCCTGCTTTTCCGGCAGACCCTCCAGGCAAAGATTAGAATGGCAGTCTCGGTTTTCCAAATCGTCCATTTTAAGCACCAACTCTTCAATCACCGCTTTCATCGTAGTGTTCTGGTTTCCCAGGGACTTGATATCATGATTGGTACCAATTCTGTCTTCAGCTTCTGTAATACGCACCGTGACCCCCTTTAGTTCACGCTGTATGCTCCGTATAGCATTTAATAGCCCATCAAATCTTGATATGAACTCTTCTTTCATTGTATAAATAGCATTAAGGATTTGGCTTGGGTTAAGCTGCCACATCCGCATCTTTTTCGCTAGCATTGGTGCTAGTTTGCGGCACTGGGTCGGACATGGTGTCTGATTTTGTGGATTTTTGAGCCTTCGCTGAAGGTTTCAGTGCCATTTGAGCAAATACTTAAAGCACAAAATGGTGACTGTTAGGGTGACCCGGTAGTGTAGCGGTCTATTCCGTTGCCTACCAACACGGGGATCAGCGGTTCGAATCGCCGTGTTACCTACAGCTTGGTTGGGCATCTCTACAGACACAATTGGCCGTGTCTGTGGGTGGGAAGCCAGATGTGGGTATGTGTCTTTGTCGCTGCACTAGCGCCTCCTCTGGTCGATTGGGGCGCCTGTTCGGGGAAGGGGGAACTGGGGGGTAGAGCGTGATCCTCCCACACACTACATCCACCTGGTGAAACTATTCACTGTCAGGTGAAAAGAAGTGGCTGGCGACTCCACATGTATCGGAGGAAGCATGTGGTAGTCTGCGGACCTCCCCGGCAGAGGGGGTGGAGCAGCGACCAGGACAGCTTGGAAGAGCGGGGTAATTGGCCGGATACAGTTGGGGAGAAAAAAAGGGGGGGGGGAATAGTGACTGTTGACAGATTGTGTACAGGGTACTTGGTTGGTTGGTTTATTCCTCAGACTTTTCAGCAGAGCTCTGACCCACGTCCGCTTAGCACAGTGCCATAACTGGAAGTCAGCTCTCTTCTTTTACTAGTAATAGTACCTACATTCAAAGTTCTGATTCTCACCTTCACACTCCTATCCTTCCTCCTCTCCCACTGGCTCTGGACATACCTCCCCCCTTGCCCTACGGTAGCATAGTTTCCACCGGCACCCTGCTGGCCAACAGTACCGGTGGCGGTCGTTGGTAACCCGGGCCTTGACCGATCCAGTATGGAAATCTGATTTATGATCCGCATATTTGATTTGGTTAGCGCGGTCAACCTTGGGGGTCATCCCCCGTCGTCCTCTGTGTGGAGTTTGCATGTTCTTCCCGTGTCTGCATGGGTTTCTTCCGGGTGCTACGATTTCCTCCCACAGTCACGTAGGTCAGGTGAATCGACTGTACTAAATTGTCCCTAGGTGTGAATGTGTCGGCCCTGTGATGGACTGGCGGCCTGTTCAGGGTGTCCCCCCGCCTGCCTCCCAATGACTGCTGGTATAGGCTCCAGCATCCCATGACCCAAATTAGGATAAGCGGCTTGGATAATGGATGGATATTTGATCTGGCAAAAATTTTACATTGGATGCCTTCCCTGACGCAACCCTCCCCATTTATCTGGGCTTGGGACTGGCACTAAGAATGCACTGGCTTGTGCATCTTCAGTGGTTGGGCTAACCTGAAGTCTTTCTCTCTTTTGTTTTTTTTTTGTAAATCAGATTTAAAATGCATCGAATATAGGCAAACAAGCAATTTACAAGTAACTTTGGTGGGAAATAAAAGAATGGCTGAACAGATTACACAAAATTTACAGATTTGATAGTGACAAAAGAGGTGTCAGTTCTAATCAAATACAAATTAAGCCCCGAGTCAGACACATGCCTTGGCCAAAATGGTGTCCAAAATCTTTTCAATATCAATAGAGTAAAAAAAAAAAAAAATCCAAACAAACAAAAAAAATAATCTAGTGAAGTTGACCGTCACTTCAATTAAGATTTACAAGAACTGGTACATAGAACGAATTTTATTGATCTATTTAATGCTTTCTGGACATTGATCCATGTCTTAACAGTGTCAATCACTTTCTAATTCTTTCTCATTCTTTTCGTTACTCTCCCTTACTCTCTGAGGAAAATTGCACCATGTTACTCTTTTCTTAAGAGTCCCTCCTGCTTGAAATTGGTTATCTTTTTTTCTCAATCAATCTTACTTCATTTGTTTAATTAATGTAATGGATTGAGTCTGTGTGAGTGTATTAGGAGAGAGAGAAAAATCAGATAAAGAGAGACAAAGCAGTGGGGTTTGTTACATCCCCAGTCTAATGGAAACCTGGACACATCAGTCCCGGCTCTTCCCACTCCCGAGGATGGCCAGCTGAAACAACCATCAGCAGTTCACAATGTAGCAGGTTATTTTCCAAGCTTCAGAGTTGAGCACTGCCCAGGACAGAAAACAAAAATTCACTAATCCCAACCCTAAAACTTCCCTGACAATACTACATAGACAAAAAATTAACTCCTAACTGAAAAACATGACAAAAATAATTTGCAAAAACAAAAAAGTTTCTCATGCCTACTGACTGCCACCTTGGATTTCAGTATTTAAAGTGTACAATGTGTTCTTTGTCAATAAGTTCTATGTTACTATATACGAATCTGCAGGTATGAAAGTTACTGAAAGTTAGTTCACTTACTTTGCCACCTAGTTCAGTCACACTAACTCTAGTCACAAAACTGTCAACTAGCACACACAACTCTAAACAGTCTCTATAGTTCGAAATGGGAGAGTAGGGGGACAGAAGATGGGGATCAACAGGTGTTTAAATCCTCCGAGTCAACCAATCGGCCAACAGCAATCCCGTCATCTGAGACAATCAGGAAGAACGCCACCAGCTCATCACACAATCACACACACTGAACACATGCACTGAGGGGGGGAAGAGAGAGATGTTAACACAAGAGTAAAAAATATCTGAAATGACCAAGTCATAATTGATCTCTTCAAACTGGATCTTAATCTAGTTGGCTGGATACTGGACTTCTTGACTGATGGGTCCCAGTGTGTCAGGGTTAATAGCTCATTTTCCAATCAGCTGTACTCTTCAACCGGTTCCACTCAGGGCTGTTGCCTCTCCTCGTTACTCTACATCTTGTACAGTAATGACTGTCGCAGCAACCATACCAACAAGACACATATTCAAATTTGTGGATGATTCCGTGATTTTTAAGTCTTCTTTAAGGGGAGAAGGAATAACATGGATCTGTGGTCGATGATTTTGCGTCTTGGTGTGATGAGTCCTTTCTCCACTTAAATGTGTCTAAAACTAGTCCTGTACCAACCAGCATTAAAGTTGCTGACATTGAGCTTGTGGACTACTACAAATATCTGGGGATTGTTCTTGACAACAAACTACAGAAACTACAAAAACACATATCCAACATATAGATAAATAAATTCCACTGTCCAAGAGAGCGAACGCCAGCCAGGATGACTGTCGGAACTGGCAGTCTGCATGGGCTAGCAGTTAGCTTAGCCTGCCCCGCTTCCACATCCTGTCAGACCACCCTCTGTGTTTCCTCTTCAGGCGCAGTTCCGGGCAGGGCCATGGTCCCTGGACCCACCGGACGCAGCAGGCCAGTCTCCCCCAGCTGATCCAATGTCAGCTCTCCCAGCCAGACACCCTCGACACACCTCCCCGCACTCCACACGTCAACACCAGGCAAGGCCACCACCAGACTGCCCTCGGTGGTAACGGAATTGCCAGCCTGCATGGGCTAGCAGTTAGCTTAGCCTGCCCCGCTTCCGCGTCCTGTCAGACCACCCTCGAAGTTTTTTCTTTGGGCAAAGCTCAAGCAAGGCTGTGGTCCCTGGTCCCACAGGATGCAGCAGACCAATCTCTCCCAGCCGATCCAGCGCCAGCTCTTCCGGCCATCAGACAAAGACACAAAACCAGACGCAGATGCGGACAAAGACACTGCATTGATGGCAATCAGTGAGGCTGCCGCAAACATTCACAATGCCATCTTCCACAATAGTACTGCGTGAGGCCGCTGCAAACGCGACTTCACGCCGCCATCAATTCATCATTAATTGGCCATTAATTGCTTCCTTCTTATCTGGAGTCATTTCCCCAACTTCCACCTAAAGTGCTGTCAGAGGTGTTGACTTGACGGGCTGAGCCTGAATTCTAACATTTGTAAAGATGTACAGGCAGCTGATCCAAATACAGTGCACCCATAGTGTAGAACTGATCTAACTAAAGCAATATAAATATTCTTAATAGCAAGTCTATTGGCTCTCCAAACAGTGTGGTCAAGTATTTCATAAGTCTATTCCAGACTTTCTTGCATTTATCTTCTATTATGCCAGTATGACGTTTCCATGTGAGCAATACATGGAACAATAACCACTTCTTTCCACACTAGTGGAAGCTTACCTTCCTCCAAGACCTGATTATACAGCCCTAGTAATTTTGCCAATGCAGACTCACTCATATTGGCTAACATTGTATAACATACACTGTCTTTTCCAGCAGCCATCCTTTTAGATTTACCTAGGGCCATTCTAAACTCATGAATAGTGAAAGGTGCATCTACTGTACTGAGTCCCATTCCTTTCCTCGTATACATGAGGATATCTATCTAGCATTTGCGGTCTTCTGATCATCTTCTTCTTTCGTCTTGTTCCCTGTTTCTCAGGGGTCACCACAGCGGATTTTACAGTTTCCATCGGTACCCTGTGAGGGCACAGCACCAATGGCGGCCGTTGTTAACCCGGGCCTTGACCGATCCAGTATGGAGCCTCAACCCATTGGTCGACAATTGGGTGACCGATTGCTCGACCAGTATGGCCTTGTCAATCCGCATACTGATTTGCCAAATTTTTTACATTGGATGCCCTCCCTGACACAACCACTAACCCTATGGACAGGGGTACAGGTAAAGCACTGGATGCCATCACAGTATTCATGGACTTGCACCCATGCCTGTCGCACGTGCGGTCTTCTGATCTTGCTGTCCGTTAAATTATCTAAACTGTGGATTTTAACTAAATTCTTGGCTAACATTTTTGCCTTCTCCATATTCCCATAAGCAATTTCTTCCCCTTTTTGTAACACTGGAAGAGTCTTATCCTGTCTAATTCCCCTCATCCTTTTTATCACTCCCCATACTTTATCTAATGGTGTTGTTCTTCCGATACTTGAATATCCTCTCCAGTATGACCTTTTCGTGCTTTTAATTGTTTTCCTTTTTACTGCTTGGGCCATTTTATACTTTAATAAATTATGTAGCGAATGTCTTTTTTAATTCTCTTAGAATTCTATTTCTTTGCCGAATTACTTCTGACAATTCTTCAGTCCACCATGGCACCATCTTAACTTTTTTTTTTACTATTACTTTTCCCAAGTTTGCAATGCTCCCTTTATTATAAATACGATGTTTTTATTTATTTCATCTACTTGTCCTGACATATCTTACTTAACTCTGAATCACATTAACTAGTAAATTTTCCCCAGTCCATCTAGCTGAACTGTATTATTCATATCCAATTTAATTGCAATTGGATAATGATGTTATCCTTTAGTACCTCCCAATTACTAGCACCAGCTAATTCACTGGACACCAAGGTAAGAGTATTAGCTGAAACTATTCCATTGCTGAAATTAATCTTAGTGCCCTTCCCATTATTTACACAACCAATCCTTTTTACTTCTATTAGTTCCTCTATAGTGTCCGTCCATTGTAGTGTGTTATCCTCCCTCCCCATAATGTATTGTGAACATTAAAATCACCACACTTTATTACTGTTTCCTTGTTCAAATCTCTCTAATTCTTCTACATGGATTATATAAATTGAAAACTATCTTTCTTTCATTCACCCAAACTCAGCAGCTGCTACCTCTAAATCAGTGTGATTAATACCTTCCCATAAGATATTCCTTGTTTGATAAAGGTTGCACATCCCCCTCTCTGACCATCTCTATATTGTGACCCTTGACATTAAAGTCCAGATGTGGTTTTAGCCAGGTCTCTTGGATGGAGATTACTTCTAGTTTAACTGTTGAATATATTTCTTAACACATGGTTACATGGTTGTGGATACAAACGGCTGAAATGAGTTTCCTCTGTAGTGTGTCTGGGCTCAGCCTTAGAGATAGGGTGAGGAGCTCAGACATCCGGGGGGAGCTCGGAGTAGAGCCGCTGCTCCCTTGCATTGACAGGAGCCAGTTGAGGTGGTTCGGGCATCTGATTAGGATGCCCCCTGAGTGCCTTCCTTTGGAGGTTTCCCAGGGTAGACCCAGAACTCACTGGAGGGACTACATGTCCAATCTGGCCTGGGAATACCTTGGGATCCCCCAGGAGACACTGGAGGGCGTTGCTGGGGAGAGGGATGTCTGGAGTGCCCTACTTAGCTTGCTGCCGACCCAACCCCGGAGATTCTATTTCTTAAATTCTACACCATTCGAAATAAGGCTTCTGGCATTCTATTGTAGAATGGGTAAAACCATGATCTTAATCACTACACTGCAATAAGCCATCATTGATTGGGAATTAACATCTCATGCACTATTTCTACAGTCAGATCATTTATGTCCAGATTCTCATCTGCGGCATCAACTATAATGTTAAATCTTGACCTTTTTCTTGTTTGTTGCATAGTAACATTCACAACCTCCCCAATGAAGGCCACAAAGTTAAACTTACCCACTATCAAGGTGTTATCTTTTACTGCACACTTATGTGAACACTTCATGGGACTTGGATTATGCACCTGTGGTATTCTAGGGAAGTCACTTGTAGAATCGGTGTTTAGGGTGAATGGATGTGATCACTGTCATACCTTGCGAGATTTGCTTTACTGTTTCAGCGTAAGATACTTTGTTACCTTCATAAGCAGAATTCTTGTTCTGAATAGAATAGAATGCTCCCCACCACAGTTATAGTTGCACAATCGCCTTATTCATGTTCACCAGCACATTTGGCATACCTTGGTTTTGCTTTGTACTGATCTGCCACATGCTCAATCCTTTGACATAAAACCTCGTAATGAATTGGGAACGTATTCTCTGACAGGAAAACTCATGCACCCAATCATTAACTTATGTAGCATGGTTCCTCCAAACTGAAGGAGAACAGACAAGCTATCAACTATTTTATCCTGGTATCTAGCTGAAAGGCGCTTTAATGCGGTCACTCCTTTGATTTCATTCCTGAGGTCTTCCAGACTCATTTCTAAAGGGACTCAACTAATCGCCCTATGTATCTTGTGATTTGCCCTTGGGAAATTACTTTTAATTCAAACCAGTGTCTTTTCTTGTTGGACGATATTTGCTTTTTCTACCAAACATCCTTCCTTTGCTCAACAATCTAGCTTGCTTAATCGGACCAATTTCTTGATATACAACCTTCGTGAGCTTTATTGGACCTAACTTGTTACTGGATTGTTCTCTGAACTCTACGATTACTTTCCGCTCTTCAATCTCATATCGCCTCATTGCTTTTTTCCATTCGTCTGGGTTTCCGACTCACTGTGACTGGATACATAATTCTTCTTCCTTGCCTTCTTTGATCTTACTTCAGTCCATTCTCTTTGATCTTCCGATTCACTCGCCATACTCTTCACCGTTTTCGAAATTCGCCGCTCCGGGACTCAAAGCCGCCATCCTCCAACCCCAACCTGGGGGCAGAAAATCGGCATCAGCTTGTGTTTAAATTCTCCAATTCAACCATTCAGCCCAACAGTAATCCTGTCATCTGAGCCAATCGGGAAGAACACCACCTGCAGCTCATCACACAACCGCACACACTGAATGCAAGCACTGAGGAGAGAAAGAGATGTTAACATCAAAGTAAAACAAATAGCCTAAATGACCAAAAGTCATATCAGATTTAACAGAAAGATAGGAAACAAACACCTTGTCATGGCAAATATTTTTTTTAATCATCTCACCATTACTGTGAGCATTTTTTCTTATCTCCATTTTCTCGAGGGGCATTTGCTTTGGTGTAATTCAAACAATTTGGAAATTAATAAACTGTGTGCAAAATGTTCAGAATATAAATGCAATTATTTCTTATTTTTAAATGAGCCATGCATATCAAGTCAATTTTATTTGTATAGCCCAATATCACAAATTACAATATCAAACGACAAAAAAATTGCCAAATCTCCAAAGAGAAACGTGCCTTACTTAAAATGATTCAACGATTGTTTGACTTCCCATCAACTATTGCATTCAATTAATCACACTTTATTTATACAGCACATTTAAGAGCAGGTTAGGGTTAGGTAGAGACTGAGGTTAAGTCAGCTTAAGGTATGTTTGGATAAGTTTAGGTAAGTTTAATGAAATAGAGTTGAGGGAACATTGACATACTCCCGATTTTTGAAGATCTCCAAGAGAACTTGGTTGGAGAGATTGAAGACACTAAAACAATGCACCCACTGTCCAGGGATGTCGAAGACGTCTGGAGGTATGCACAGGAGAGAAGAGGAATGAAAGTCAGTAGGAGCATGACAGAATACATATGCGTGAATGAGAGGGAGGACAGCGGAATGGTGAGGATGCAAGGAGTAGAGCTGACGAAGGTGGAAGAGTATAAATACTTGGGGTCAACTTTTCAAAGTAATGGGGAGGAAAGCAGCCGCTTGTATCCGCGATCTCACCCTTTCGGTCACTACCCAAAGCTCATGACCATAGGTGAGGATTGGAACGAAGATTGACTGGTAAATTGAGAGCTTTGCCTTCAAGCGGCTGAAATGGGTTTCCTCCGTAGGGTGTCTGGGCTCAGCCTTAGAGATAGGGTGAGGAGCTCGGACTCCGGAGGGAGCTTGGAGTAGAGCCGCTGCTCCTTCGCATCGAAAGGAGCCAGTTGAGATGGTTCGGGCGTCTGGTTAGGATGCCTCCTGGGCGCCTTCCTTTGGAGGTTTACCGGGCACAGCCAACTGGGAGGAGACCCCAGGGTAGACCCAGAACTCGCTGGAGGGACTACATGTCCAATCCTGTCCTGGGAACGCCTTGGGATCCCCAGGAGGAGCTGGAGGGCGTTACTGGGGAGACGGACGTCTGGAGTGCTCTACTTAGCTTGCTGCCACCGCGACCCGACCCCAGAAAAGCGGCTGATAATGAGATGAGATGAGATGGGGAGGAAAGCAGGAAATGACCTTGGAACATAAAAGTAAAATGTTACATATAGGCTTACACACCCACGTAATTTTTTCCAACATCAGCTTTACACTCAGTGTACAGTTTAAACTTCTGTTAGGAAACTATGAAAGGAATTCTATAATAGACAATTGAATTGCAAATAATTCCAAAAGCCCCTGAGTGAAGTTCCTAGAGAATACTTTTTAACGGGTAGTAAGAGTGAATAAATGACCACATTCATTGCTCTAAAGCTAGCTGTTTGAGACGCACAGTGAAACTGCATGTCTGATAGTCTTTTCACTCTCAAATGGACATAGCCATGTGTTTAAATTAGTACTTTACATTTACATAGGATGAGTATGTGACTAAGGAGGATGCAAAATGAATAGGGATATCGAAGTGATCAGTCTTCGGAAAAAAACCAGAAGACTTACTGATGAAACGTCTGACCATGACGATTTTGTCATGGCAAGCAACCTTCAAGATTTCTGACAAGGGCGTCACATCTTTTCAGTGCATCAAACAGTTTATGAGGCAGTTTCAATGCGGCTTATGAGGCAATTTCAGCAGAGTCAATGGCGTAATACGCTATGGACATCTGGATATGGTGCTGAATTTGCCAGTATTTTGGGAGGACAAACGGTTGTGACTTTGTCGTGCGATGACACAGCCGATATGCTTTCTATGAAGCACAGTGTTCTGGTGTCGGTAGAAAGACGTCTCTTAACCGTACAGTGGTGCTGCAATGTTGACAATATATCATCAGATGTAGCCTGAGAATTGTATCACTGAGGTTGTTTTGCCATGACACGCAAAAGGGTAATATATCTAAATGTAACTTACTCCATAGACTGATTTAGAGCAGAAAGGTCATCATATGTATAGGCTAAGTGATGTGCGAACACTAACGGTTATGAGGAACCCGTCCTTGACCCTCTAACAGAACCACGGCCAGCCATCATAAAGCAGTTCACAGTTGTTAATGTCGTGTCAAAGGGTACTGCATTCAAACATATCATTGCAAAAGAGTCCTGGCTTCATCCCTCATCTGGACAGACATTTTTATGGAAAGCCGGTAGACGTTTGGAGTTTGCAGGGAACAGACACCTCATAACCAGCATCATTTCTCCCTGTTGAGCGCGTTGCTGGAAGATGTGTGGTAAACACATCCTCTGTGCATTTAAGCAAGACAAAAGAAAAGGTCACTGACGGATGGTATTAAAATAAATTGTTGAAATAAATTATACTGTTTTGTGCATCTTTTTTACAACATTGTTGACCTTTACTAGTGGCATACTAGGTCATTCATCATAGCATACTGACTTACATAAGGCCAATCTGTTCAAGCCACAATTTATGAGTCAATAACCATAGTGAGCCTGATCTATTTATACCAGAGATTTTCTTAAAATTGAGTTAGTACCTTTTAGAAAGGGGTTTGGCCTCTGCACTAGAATAAAAGGCGAGTCCAAATTCCCCTACTAGCCTGTCTGTGAAGATTAACAGTCATCCAGGCCCCCTCCTGGACCCCCTACTGTCCTGATTTGCATTTGTATAGCTCGCAGCATTTCATTTACATGTGAAAGCATCCCCTAGGCCTAGGGGCTGGCGGGGTCAACTGCCAAGCTTCTCTCAGCTTGTAAAACTATTTTTCTTACTAGTATTTGTCTTGTTACGATGCTGCTTTGTATCAGCTGGTTGTTAATCACCGGCAGATCCTTGGCTGCTGTTTAATATGGATCACATCCACATGTTGGTTCACACCCACATTACTTTTCCTATTTTGGAGTGTTTGGGCAGGCTAATGAAAACAAAGCATTTACGTCTTAATTCCACCATGCTCTATACTAAGCGGGGGGCTAAGGGCCCTATGCATTTTTAGGCCAAATGTAAAATAAAGTGCGATTGTGGCCTGTTATGGTTAAGCTAATCACACAGAGTCGGCGAGTGGAGAGCTTGGGAAGCAATAAATGCATGTGTGTCTGTAGAGATAGCCCATCAACCAGTCACAGAGAAGAAGAGGAACAGGTAGAGATCATGTTGTCCTAGCACGAGTAAGACGCACGGCGGGCCTGGATGGAGAACAATCAATCAAGTTGCATTTTTATAGCGCATTTCTAGCTGCAACAGATGATTGTCATGTTAAATTAGATCAGTGGGTGGGTGATCGAAACAAACGTGCAACATGTAATCAGTGCTATTGCTCATGTCTTACTGTCTATCAATCGCCGGCCATCAGCGAGTCTAGTAGGCCAGACACGGGCAACTGGCGACCCGTGGGCTGCATTCGGCCCCCGTCCTCACTCAGTACGGCCCGCAGGTCAATTTCCAAATTTCAATAAATCGTTAAGTTTCACAGGCATTGGAAGCAAGCGGGTCATTTGACCACATTTGAACCGGATCCAGTGGCACGGCACGGTGGTTAGCATGGTCACCTCACAGCAAGAAGGTCCTGGGTTCGAGCCCCAGGGTTGTCCAGCCTTGGGGGTCATCCCGGGTCATCCTCTGTGTGGAGTTTGCATGTGCTCCCCGTGTCTGCATGGGTTTCCTTCGGGGCATCCGGTGCCCTCCCACAGTCCAGAGACATGTAGGTCAGGTGACTTGGCCGTATTAAATTGTCCCTAGGTGTGTTTGTGTGTACGTGTGTGTATTGGCCCTGTATGATGGGGCCTGGTGGCCTGTCCAGGGTGTCTTCCCACCTGCCGCCCAATGGCTGCAGCATCCCCACGACCCTGAGAGCAGGATAAGCAGTTTGGCTAATGGATAGATGAACCGGATCCCAATTGTAATTATACTGTTCACTGATAGAAAGCGTTCCCTTGAAACACAAGCGGCCTGTAGACAAGCAACTGCTTGCGCATGGTCTCCCACAGCGACACGTGACGAGGAGACACATGAGCAGCACAAAAAGAAAACTTGACCTTGAGAACTGAGTCTTCCAGGCAAGATGGGAAACTGAACATATTTTTATGGAATTCAAAGGCAAACATGTCTTTAGTGTGACTGGCAACAAAATCAGCCATGAAGGGTTTCAACTTGAGTCACCACTACAAAACCACGCACAAAGACAAATATGGCATGTACACCGGAGGTTGCAGAGCCGCTATCATCGCTGACCTCAAATGTGTGTGTGAACGGGTGAAAGTGAGGCATACGTTGTAAAAAAAGCACTTGGAGTGGTTTGTAGACTAGAAAAGCGCTATATAAAATGCAGTCCATTTACCGTTTTGAGCTAAATGCATGTTTATTTGAAACATGTCATGGAATGGGAGGGCAGAGTAGAAATGCACTACAAACATGAATATTAGTTGTTGCACTTAGTGCGAATGTTAACTTTTGTACCATTATTGAATTATTTTTTTGAGACCCCATTGCACTGAAATAATGGTTTATTACTCAGGAATGTGGACATTTTGTGTCTGTGTTAAGCTCATTAAACAGAAATGTTGGTATAATAAACTTTAACTATCTGTATATATTTTATTCTTTTCATTAAATTAGTAGCTATAATTGGTTAATTGAGTGATGGGGTTACAGTGTCCCACTGGTGGAAGTGCACGGTCACAATCTGGCCCTCTGGTAGTGAGGATAACATTTCTGTGGCCCTATCAAAGTTGCCCATCCCTACATTAGGCTGTGATCAGAGGGACGGGCAACTCCCAAAGCCTGATTTTTTTTTTATTATAATATTGTTGCAGCATTGAAAGTATAGTCAGGGAGGCGTGTGAGAGAGAGACAAAGAGAAAGCACCCACGCCCAATGACGTATATTTCATGTGTGCCTTTTTTTTTTTCAATTGAAATAAAAGAGAAAGCTGCAGTTGGGATGACATGATTTATTCCTTTATTTAGAAAATACTGTAATATCAAGAACTTTTGTGAAGAATTTGGATTAAATGACTACAGGGCCATTGCCCTAACGTCTGTGGTCATGTAATCCTTCGAGAGACTGGTGTTGGCCCGCCTCAAGTAAATCACAGGCCCCCTGCAGTTTGCCTACCGAGCAAACAGGTCAGTGGAGGATGCAGTCAATGTGGGATTGCGCTACATCTTCCGACACCTCGACTACCCGGGGACATACGCAAGGATCCTGTTTGTGGACTTCAGCTCAGCGTTCAACACCATCATCCCAGATATCCCCCACTCCAAGCTCACCCGGCTCGCTGTACCAGCCTCCATCTTCAAAAGATGTTCTAGAACTGGTAATGGCATCACCCTTGCCAGAGGAGTCAACATTAGCGTGGGAAGGGGGGGGCTGCAGCCCCCCTAGTAGTGGCAGGTGGCCGTGTAACATCTTAGACCCAACAGTATGCCTAACTTTTCCTAATGTGCAAATGCAACAACAACAAAAAAACCCTTTATTTTAAACGGTGGGCTAGGGCTGCGTGGAATGTACATTTATAATAATAATGTATGTAAACACTCCATTCCAAATCTACTACACATGCACCTTTACGAACAAAACAATGACGCCATAGTGTCGCGACCGGGAGAGGCGGTCGCTCTGACTGTCGGCGGTTCTGCGCTGGGGGAAGCGCAATGGCTGATGGGACTGTTAATATTAGATTTTAAATTGTGTTTTAATAATGTGGTGTTCATGTTGTGGTTATTCTTGTGTTGTTGTTTTTGGGGTTCGACTCTGACTAAAGCAAGAGACCGTTTACTGACTGACTGACTGTAGGACCGTGAATGGGACTGATGTCACCACTTGGGACTTGGCGGGGGGCTCGTTACGTTGTGTTTGGTTCTGGTCCGTTCTGGCCGGTGTGAATAAAAGAGCACTCCCGGGGTAGTGCGGTGTACGGTATGCGATTAAAAAGAGATCTCTGCCTCAAGACTCATTCTTCCGCGCAGGCTCGCCACAATACTTTTCGTTTTAGTTGGACGCTCACCTACTTAAAACGTCTTCCCACGCGCCAGGTGCTATAGAAATATGAGTGTTATTGTTGTTATTATATTATTGATTTGTCTTGTAAGTTCAAGTAGTTTAAAGAATTGGTGACTCTCCGTCACCACAGAATACCTTAAAAAGTGGTCATTTTCCCAACAATGCAAAACAGCAGTGTTAGAAATCAAAGTGTGTCTGTCCGAGAAGTCCGCCACTGTTCAGTATATTGGTTGGAAACCCAACATCACTTTATCATAATGGTGTTTCTTACTATGCTGGATTCAGACAATGATGGGGTGCTGGCTGTAATCTCAGAAGCTACGCCTCAGTGCTCACCAAACCATCTCCAACTTGATCCAGTCTCAACTGCGATCAATGTTGGTGGATGTATTGTGATGGATGATCTCTACAGCCTTTCCGCAAGCACTTGCCTCCTTTATGGAACACCATATTCTTTGCACTTAGAGTGTCCCAAGTCCATGAAGAATACGTTCGGTTTCATTTAAAGAGTAATGCTTGGCTTGGGACAGAACAAGCTTTCACCAACACTTCAAACACTGAAAAATCTCTTGTTGAGTAAATCAACCTAGACATCCATTTTTAGACTTCTAGGCAGTGGGGGGGAAGGGGGTCCCTCGTGACGCCTGAAATTAAGTTTGTTTTGGTTTGCAAATTCTTATTTCTAACTAATTAGTGTCATAACGTCAGTTAAAATTGGCTCAATACCTCAGTTGGGGGACTTAAAGAAAACAGTGGAGGCCCTCTGAGGCCCCTCTCACCCCTTACAAAAGGTGCAAAATGGTTTAGTCCGCCCCTCACGAGCATCTCTCAATGCAGCTCATCTAGTCCTGTCACGAGTGACTGCTGATACAAGTACAAGCACAGAGTCATGTCTTTCCCAAAGACAGCAAAATCTGGGTTCCAGAAAAGGAAAGGGAGAGAAGGGCAAAATGAGGGAAAACAACTGGAATAAACATCATGGGTGTCAGCATCAGTACCCTAAGATGCATCAAAGTTTGAAGTGATGCTATACATTTTTTTTTAATCACTGCAAGATAGTTAAGTTAGGTTAAAATAGATTCATGTACTGTGATTGTAAATGATATACAGTATGCTAGAACTCAAAAAAGTGATGCGTGAGAGACAAAAGAGGAAAGGGGCCCACAGAGACTGCTTATGTATAGGGCCCAAATTTTGTGCTACACCCCTGCTTCTAGGTCTAAACTCATCTGTACAGTTTGGGTGAAAGCTTCATCTAGCAAAACTTGTTATAATTAGAAATATCCTTTTGCATTTGGATGTGAATAAACTTAGTTGTTAAACGTTAGATTTATCTCTACGTTTAGTTCATGGTCATCCTATATGTATGACTACCCAATCTTGCATATTTTTATTTTTGGATGGCGGATATTTTTTTTCTTGCCGTGTAGAACGAGTTACCGTGTGTGTGTGTGTCAGGCAAGGCATGATGACTTACGGTGTTAATAAAATATTCAACATTAAAATCCTTAAATTGAATAAATGATACTGGGGAAGTATTTTAAATTAATATTGTCCTTGTTTAAACTTTTATTTTTACATTAAATTGGATTGCATTTTGAAGGATGAGTTCAAAGATTGCCATCAGGGTACAAACAGCCTACATTTTTCCTTTCCAGTGTTTGCTAATTAGAATTCAGCGTTCTCTTAAAGATTAATATATTCATGGTGCAGTTTCATTAAGATCAATAGGCTTCTCTTCCTGTTCAAGCACACATAAGCAAGAGGTTTTCTATTCGCATCTGTTTTTTTTAATGACCAGATGGACCACTCCTCATCTTCCCCGTCTCCAGACCAACATCTGAACCTTGGCTATTCTGCCACATAACCCCACTCCCTGATTTAGACCAGGGAACCATTTGACCTACAGCCAAAGAACGACACCCAATTTAGACACAACTGGCCAATATGAGAGATGGAATCAGCCACCACCATCTGGGCCATTGAAGCTACTGCAGCAAGACGTAATTCAAATAGAGGGTAAACTGACACCGCAAGAGGTGGTGGGTGGAGAGTGATGACTGTCCAGGTAATACAGCCTTTCTCCTTACGCTGCAATGACTTATGGCTAATGTATACCAATCGGCTGGCCTGCTTCCCCTCCTTGGCTCCAGGGCCTCTGTTAAACATATCAGTTATTCTTGATAGAGTTGAGGACAGGCAAGGGAAGCGTTTTACAGTGTCCTTGTTTGTTTGGGTTTTTAATAAATGGGCTGTTGAGCCCTCTACTACCATTGTTGTCCTTGTCTCTGTGTTGGAGAACCCCAAATGTGGCAGAGCTTTGCCACACATGCATTCCCTGACAATTCAACAATTTGAGGCACCCGGCTGGCATGGTGGTCTATTCCGTTGCCTACCAACACGGGGATCGGCAGTTCGAATCCCCGTGTTACCTCCAGCTTGGTCAGGTGTCCCTACAGAAACAATTGGCCACATCGTAGGGCTGCAACGATTAGTCGACATAATCGACGACGTCGATCATAAAAACTCGTCGACGCAGAATTTCAGCTTCGACGCGTCGTATAAAAACAATCAGAGCCAGTAACGTTAACTCAAAACCGCACAAATGTTCATTTGTAACTGCAATGCCTTATAGGAAGTGCTGGGGGCAGTATCGCTTCCATCGTCTGATATAACTGCATTTTGCATGAACGACGAAGAGAAGAAGAAAGCGTATGAACGATGGCGGAAAGGAGAGCGAATGAGGCTAATGAAGAGCAAAAACCAGCGAGACCGAGACTATCAAAAGTCTGGGAGTATTTCACAGATGACAAGCCAAAGAAGTCAGTTAAATGCAGAATATGCAAAGCCGAATTGGCATTCCACAGCAGCACTACGTCGATGCACGAGCATTTGAAACGCAAGCACCCTGGAGCCACGATGATTGCTACTTCGGCTCATGGGTAAGTTTAGCTAGTTAGCCACAGTATCTTAATGTTTACGTTAGCTTAAGTTACATGTTGGAAAACAGAACGTCTCAAGGGTGATGCTTGCTAAGCGAACGCTATTTCAGTTATGTGGATTCTGCGTATCCACCAACGAGCTGTATGTAACATTAGCTAAACAGCACCAAGCTTGCAGCGTAGCACACTACAGCTTAGAGTTGTTTAGCTCCATCATTTATCACCGAGTGTCGTGTTTTTGCAGACTGGAGTATTAACTAGCTAAGTTAAGATTGCTAACGTTAGCTAAATGTTAACGAGTTCTAACATTCACTGACTCTGCAGTAACTTACTGCGCTATGGGCTCTAGGTTTCTTTTTTTTTCAGTTGAAAAAAATTGAACTTTTTGGGCTAAAGCGCAGGCAAGACTGCAGAGACGGGGAACGTTAGCACCATCCAACATTAGCTAGCTATCTTACTTAGCTAGTCAATCTGCAGTCTGCAAAAACACGACACGGTACTAACGTGAGCTGTCTGTAGCCTAGACAGTCAACTAGCTTTCCCAGTGCGCTCTAATCAGCTGTAGCTTGTCGTAGCGTTAGCTAGTTAGACTGGGTTGGAGCATATCAATAATTCAGTTGTAAGATATTTATTCATTTAAATGGTTTAATTGGTATTAGTCAGTACACTAAGATAAACTGATACCATAACCTACAAATTGTGATGATAATTAATACAGCTTTCTGTTTTGTTCTCTTTCTATTTTAGTACCAAGCAAAGGCGTGTGGATAAGTTCATCCTGAAGAGAGGCTCATGCACCCCTCAAATGGCTGGAGTCTTAACAGAGAGCATCCTCAACATGCTCGTCAATGACATGAGACCAGTATCCATGGTTGAAGATGGGGGATTTAAGCAGATGGTCACCACATTCCATCCAGGTTACACCTTACCCTCCAGAACTCATTTTACTAAGCTTATGGAGGGAAAGTATGAAGCTACTTTAGGTAAGGTTAAAGATGCTCTTAAAGCAACCAAGAACAAGATTGCCCTGACAACTGATGCCTGGACCAGTGTCGCGACAGAGGCATATCTTGGCATCACCTGTCACTTTATAAGTGATGACTGGGAGCTCACTAGCTTCTGCCTTACAACCATGCCATTCGAAGAACGGCACACTGGACCCAACATTGCTGCATGGATTGAGCAGGCTGTGGAAAGGTTTGAGATCCCTCCAAGCAAGATTGTGGCAGTTGTTCATGACAATGGCTCCAATGTCGTACTGGCTGCAAACATCTTGCAGGAAAAACATGGGTGGGTGTCTATCTGCTGTTCGTGCACTGAAACACCCTCAGATCAGTAAAGCACTGGGAGCAGCGACGTGTCTCGTCGAGCACTTTAAAAGGAGCGAACTGGCTTCAAGCAAGCTTAAGACAAAGCAGAAACAGATAGGGACCCCGGAACACAAACTTGTCCAAGATGTCTCTACCAGGTGGAACAGCACCTATTATATGGTGACTCGCATGCTGGAACAGAGATGGCCACTGACTGTGACTCTGTCTGACCCGGCAGTAACACAGAGAGGGAAACAATACCTAGACCTCAAAGCTGATCAGTGGACCCTGCTAGATGAACTGGCCAAAGCTCTCCAGGCCTTTGAATGTGCCACTGTCTACTTGAGTGGTGAAAGCTATGTGACAGCCCCCGCCCTGCCTCCACTAGTCAGAGGGCTTTTGAAGTCCACCCACACTGCCTATGATACAGCTTCTGTGCAGGCCTTCCAGGCGGCTGCTTCAGAGGAGACCACTGCACGCTGGTCAAGAGAGGTCACCATCACAGATGATGACCCAAGCAAACAGATCATTGCAGCTGCACTAGACCCACGATTTCGAAAACTGAAATTCTGACACCGGAGGAGAGGTTCAGTGTTCAGAATAAAGTACAAGCTCTGGCCCTACAGTCCAAGGATGGGAGTACTGTGAATAACCAGCACACCAGTGGGAATGAAGAAGCCACAGCAGCATCAGCTGACAAGGATGCCACAGACTCAGCTGAGGGAACTACAAATAGGTCTGTTTCAGCTCTCGATTCACTGCTTGGATGTGACTCAACAGACAGTGACAGTGAGACCAATGATGAACAGGATGCGCGCAACCAAGCGATCAGTAATGAAGTGCTGATGTACTTCGGAGAGCAGCCCCTCTCAAAGACAGAAAGTCCCCTGTCTTGGTGGAAATTGAATGAGGCAAAGTATCCAACCCTTGCATCACAAGCCAAATCGTTTTTGTGTATTCCAGCTACTTCTACTCCCTCTGAGCGTCTCTTCTCAGCAGCTGGGAACATCGCCTCAAAGAAGAGAGCCAGCCTCACTCCAGAGCACGTCGACATGCTCACGTTCCTGCACTGCAATGTAAAGTGTTTATGAACTGCAGGAGATCAGAGTAAGACACACATATACACTCACACACAGCAAACAAAAGACCTACAGGTCTGTCTGAGCTGACTCATTCTCCCCTCCTGTTGGAGATGGTGGAGCCTAGTGAGTGGATCCACGTCCCCCTCCTGGACCAGGTTAACAGCCCCATCAGAACCGCGGTGCTGGGGCAGAGGCTGCTATTTTGAGTTACTTTTAAAACATTATTTGCACATTATCTTTACGTTTTGACTTGCACTTTAATTTGTATTATTTAATTTATTTATTTTGTTTTTATTATGATTGATAATGCATTTACTTTCATTTGTATTATTTAATGTATTTATTTAGTTTTCATTATGATTGATGATGCATTTGATTAAACAAGTAGCTCCAAAACAAGTTCCAAATTCAAATGTTTCATGAGTCATTATTTTAATTCGCTATGGGATCATGTTATGTTAAGGCAGAGAGACACAGGGCGACATTCACAAGTGTGCAGACTTAAGCATGTGAGCACGTGCACTGGAGCCCGGAAGAGGATCCGCGCCCTCAGGAAGCAGAGATGGAGGGTGTGAAAGAAATAATCGTTAGATTAGTCGACTACCAAAATAATCGTTAGTTGCAGCCCTAAGCCGGATGTGGGTATGTGTCCTAATCACTGTACTGGTGCCCCTTCTGGCCGGTCAGGGCGCCTGTTTGGGGGAGAGGGGGAACTGGGGGGAATAGCATGATCCTCCCACACGCTACGTCCCCCTGGTGAAACTCCTCACTGTCAGGTGAAAAGAAGCGGCTGGCAACTCCACATGTATCGCAGGACACATGTGGTAGTCTCCCCGGATCGGCAGAGGGCGTAGAGCAGCGACCAGGATGACTCGGAAAAGTGGGGAATTGGCCAAATACAATTGGGGAGAAAAAGAAGGGACCCCCCCCCCAAAAAAAAAATCAAGAATTTATCTACCTTGGGCTTTTGGTAGAACCCAAACCTTGACAATGTATCCACCCTGCTATCTTCAGTGAACTGTATCTACTGAATAATGCAGTCTCAGTTTGCCCCACCTGCTTTGTTACCAAAATAGCCATCGCAACAGCCATTGCCATCGGTAAGCAATTTGAAGTTCAAAGTAGAGAATAACTACTTAACAGTGCCTTACATTTACCTTTATGCTGACTCAGTAACAACAGTGACTCTCTTCCTATGAATATTCCATCTCCCCTTTTAGCACGTGGTGCGACGATAACTTTCTCCACCTCAACATCTCAAAAACTCAAGAATTGCTCCTTTGTCCCCAAAACCATCATAGAGCGCTAAATAGTAATCATAGCCAAGAGTGCATGTCATGTCTGGGACATTTAGTGTCAGTGTAAGCATGGCTTAGGTCTTGCTCAGACTGCCAGCCCAAATCCGTTTTTCGGCATATCCAGATTGATTTTTAGAAAGTCTGAACATTAAAAAACCACATGAATGCGATTTTGCAAATCGGATCCAAACCACATTTAGAGGTGGTTTGAAATGTGATTCCAATCAGTTTTCTACAGATGCATCTCAGTCTTGATGATCTGGCCGCCCAAATCAGATTTTTCAAACTGTCTTTTGTGTCACTCACAATGTGACACACAACTACTACTTTCGGCTGCTCCCGTTAGGGGGCGCCACAGCGGATCATCCATTTCCATCTCTTCCTGTCCTCTGCGTCTTCCTCTGTCACGCCAGCCACCTGCATGTCCTCTCTCACATCTATGAACCCCCTCTGGCCTTCCTCTTTCCCTCTTGCCTGGCAGCTCCATCTTCAGCAGCCATCTCACAATATACCCAGCATCTCTCCTCCACACATGTCCAAACCATCTCAAGCTTGCCTCTCTTGCTTTGTGTCCAAACCGCCCAACGTGAGCTGGCCCTCTACTATACTCGTGTCTTACCCTGCCCTTCTTTGTCACTCCCAATGAAAATCTTTGCATCTTCAGCTCTGCCACCTCCAGCTCCACCTCCTGTCTTTCATCAGTGCCACTGTCTCCAAACCATACAACAGCGGTCGGGAACCTATGGCTCGCGAGCCATATATGGCTCTTCCGGTGACGGCATATGGCTCCCAGACAATTTTGAGTTGAAAATTATTTTTTTTTCAAAAAAATCAGTTTGGAACTGATTTTAAAATACTTGTGATATTTCTTAATAATACTGTGTCATTTTAAAGTAAACAGAAATTAGTTTTGAAGATAAATTTCACGGGTCACCCGTGGGTCGGGAACCAATGGCTCGCGAGCATGTCCGGGTCATTGTAAAGGTGAAGAAATCAATTTTATCAGATAGCCAACTAGTTTATCCGCTTCAACCCTTGTAACGGAAAAGATGGCGAAAAGAAAAAAAGACGATGATTACCGTGCATTCCAGGCTGCGTGGACAGAGGAATTTGCATTTGTGGAGAGAGCAGGATCTGCGGTATGTCTAATATGCAATGATAAAATTGCATCGATGAAACGGTCAAATATAAAGCGGCACTTCGATACGCACCATGCTTCATTTGCATCGAAATCTCCAGCGGGGGACAGCAGGAAAAGGGCATGCGAGGAGCTACAGCGGAGAGTGCAGACGAGTCAGCAGCAACTACGTGTGTGGACCAAGCAAGGTGATGGGAATTCCGCTAGCTTTGCGGGGGCTTTGGCAATAGTAAGGAATGGAAAGTCATTCACAGATGGCGAGTATGCCAAAACATTCATGCTTGATGTGGCCAATGAACTGTTTGATGACTACCCAAATAAAGACAAGATAATCAAACGAATAAAAGACATGCCCCTGTCAGCAAGAACTGTGCACGATCGTAGCATCATGATGGCAAATCAAGTCGAGGAAACACAAATTAAGGACATAAACGCCGGGACATACTTTTCTCTCGCGTTAGATGAGTCAACAGACGTTAGCCATCTATCTCAGTGCAGTATCATTGCCAGGTATGCTGCAGGTGACACACTGCGTGAGGAAAGCTTGGCTGTTTTGCCAATGAAAGGGACAACAAGAGGAGAGGATTTATTCACGTCTTTCATGGAGTTTGCTGAGGAAAAAAAACTACCGATGGATAAACTTATTTCTGTCTGTACTGATGGTGCACCCTGTATGTTGGGGAAGAACAAAGGATTTGTAGCGCTTCTCCGTGAACATGAAAAGAGAGCCATCCTAAGTTTTCATTGCATCCTGCACCAGGAGGCGCTTTGCGCTCAGACGTGTGGCCAGGAGCTTGGTGAGGTGATGTCGCTGGTCATTCGAGTGGTCAACTTTATTGTTGCCCGAGCTTTAAATGATCGCCAGTTTAAAGCTCTGTTAGAAGAAGTTGGGAATCATTATCCCGGTCTGCTTTTACACAGCAACGTGCGTTGGTTGTCAAGGGGGAAGGTGCTCAGCCGTTTTGCAGCTTGCCTGAGTGAAATCCGGACTTTTCTTGAAATGAAAGGCGTCAAGCATCCTGAGCTAGACAACACTGACTGGCTCCTGCAGTTTCACTATCTCGTGGACATAACTGGCCATCTGAACCAGCTCAATGTGAAAATGCAAGGTATTGGAAATACAATCTCATCCCTTCAACAAGCAGTGTTTGCATTTGAAAGCAAGCTGGAAGTCTTTCTCAGGGACATTGAAACAGGTCGTCTTCTGCACTTTGAAAGACTGCAACAATTTAGAGATGCATGCTTAGCAAGTGACTCCACTCAACATCTGGATCTCCAGCAGCTAGCTGGCTTTACGTCCAATCTCCTGCAGTCATTCAAAGCACGTTTTGGAGAATTTCGTGCGCGCACTGGTCTTTTCAAGTTCATCACTCATCCACATGAGTGTGCAGTGGACAAAATCGACCTGACATGCATCCCCGGGGTCTCTATCGGAGACTTTGAGCTGGAAGTTGCTGACCTGAAGGCATCAGACATGTGGATGAGTAAGTTCAAGTCACTTAATGGAGAGTTGGAAAGTCTTGCGCGACAGCGAGCAGAGCTGGAGAGGGAACACAAGTGGACAGAAATTAAAAATCTTCAACCTGAAGACCAGCTGATTCTTAAAACTTGGAACGAGCTTCCTGTGACATACCACACAATGCAGCGTGTGAGTATTGCCGTATTGACCATGTTTGGCTCTACATATGCATGTGAACAGTCTTTCTCGCATATGAGGAACATTAAGACCAACCTACGCTCACGTTTAACTGATGGAAGCCTCAACGCCTGCATGAAGCTCAACCTCACCACGTATGAACCAGACTACAAGGCCATCAGCAAAACCATGCAGCACCAGAAGTCGCATTAAAAGTAAGACATATTTAATTTATTATACGTTAAAAATACTATATGGCTCTCAATGAAATATATTTAGAAATATTTGGCTTTTATGGCTCTCCCAGTCAAAAAGGTTCCTGACCCCTGCCATACAACATAGCTGGTCTCACTACCATCTTGTAAACCTTCCCTTTAAGTCTTGCTGGTACCCTTCTGTAGTAAATAACTCTTGACACTCTTCTCCACCCACCCCACCCTGCCTGCACTCTCTTCTTCACATCTCTTTCACACTCCCCATTACTTTGAACAGTTCCACCTCTACTTGCATCCCCACCATTCCACTGTCTGCCCTCATTCACACATATGTATTCCATCTTGCTCCTACTGATTTTCACTCCTCTTCTGGACACTGCTTGGGGTATTTTTAGAGAGGTGTTCCTTAGCCAATGCGAGGGTCTAAGGATAGGATGTTGTGTTGCTGTAAAGCTCCCTGAGGCGAATTTGTAATTTGTGATATTGGGCTATACAAATAAAATTGACTTGACTTCTCTCCAGTGCATACCTCCACCTCTCCAGGCTCTCCTCAACCTGCTCCCTACTCTTACTACAGATCATAATGTCATCCGTGAACATCATAGTCCACGGAGACTACTGCCTAATCTCGTCCATCAACCTGTCCATCACCAGTGCAAACAAGAAAGGGCTCAGAGGCGATCCTTGATGTAATCCCACCTCCACCTTGAACCCATCCACCATTACTACCACACACACCACCTTTTTTAAAAACTGCCACCTCAAACATGAGGTTTCTGCTGTACATGCATCATAATATGTTCTTTACTGTGATGTGCATTCAAATTTTCTCAACACCAGGGTGTACCTGGTAAGTAAAAGTAGAAGTATCCAAATACAAGGTGACCAACTTAATTCTGTGAAATAGACAAGCTAAATATAATGACCACACAGAAAAAAAAAGGAGTCTAGCAGTAATGGAACACATGTAGGCTATAAATGCAGGACATAGCCACCATGTTGTCCTATTTACTAAATACTTCCATTTACATTCAGACATTCTACATTTATTATTTAAAATAGTTTGACCAGTTGAAAGCCCCTATACCACTGGTTTTACTGAGAGTTCATGATCTTAGTGTTTCGTAGGCATCCCATGGTCTTTGCATCTCTCACTGAAAGATCCACTGTAATAAATATGGCAAACACTGTGTGAAAGAAAAAGACAAGTTCTTGATTTATTAATGTGCAAACAAAATGTAGAAGAGAAAGTTCTTGAATTATTGACTGAAACCAAAATGTAACAGAAAAGCCATTCATTCACTTTACAAAATGAAATAGTCATGATCTTGTAAAGGTCAGGGACATTGGATTGGGGCTGACACTTGTGCAGCCAGTCTATCCCTGCTTAACAGTGATTGTAAGTATGTATTAGTGCAAACCCAGACATATAGTCAATTTTATCAAGACAATTTTATTTGTATAGCTCATCACAAATTATAAATTTGCTCACTGAGCTTCACAGCAATACAACATCCTGTCCTTAGACCCTCACATCAGATAAGAAACAACTCCCTAAAAAAACCTTTAACAGGGAGAAAAAAAACTATAGCACTATAGCAGCACTATAGGCAGAAACATGGATGTGCTATGGGGTTCCTCAGTCTCACCTATAGTGGCCAACTTATATGTGGAGGAAGTGGAGAACAGGGCTCTGATGTCCTATCCATGGATACCACCTAGCCGTTGGTTCAGATTTGTGGACAAAACCTGGGTTAAAATCAAATCTCAGGGCATACCACATTTCCCCGACCATATTAACTCTGTGGAAAACCACATGAAGTTCACCAGGGAGGATGTGAAAAATGACAGGTTAGCCTTCTTAGACTATGAAATTGCAATTGGTGACAGGGGACATTTGATTGTTGATGTTTACCGCAAACCAACACATACTGATCAGTACTTAACATTTGACTCTCATTATCCACTGCAGCCCAAACTAGGAGTCATCAGGACGCTGTACCACCAAGCTGAAAATGTCCCCACTGACACAGCAGCCGGAGAAAGGGAGAAATCCCAGAATGCAAAGGCCCTGGTTGCTAAAGCCAAGAAGATGCCCAAACAGTGTACCAGCTGATCGAAAAAATGTATTTAATTTTGGAAATGTATCCCATAACTGCGTATAATTTGGCCAAGAGGTGAAATATAAAGAAAGAAAGTAGAGGGCCAAGAGCCAAACCCTGAGGTATGCCATATTTAACGTCAGAGAAAGTTGATGTACATATATAGCAGACGCAATGTGTACTTCCAGGTAAGTAGGACTTAAGCTAGAGAGACCTAAGCCTGAGACACCAAAATTAAAAATGATTCTGTCTAATAGAATACAGTGATCAATAACCCAGCTACTGAGGATGCACACGCCAGTGCATTCTTGGTGCTGGTCTCAAGCCCGGATAAATGGGGAGCGTTGCATCACGTAAAACCTTTGCCAAATCAAATATACAAGTCATAAATCAGATTTCCATACCAGATTGCTCGACGTCTGCGTTACCAATGACCACAACCGGTACTGTTGGCCAGCAGGGTCCAGTGGAAACTATGCTACTGTTGGGTGAAGGAGAACGAGAAGGAGAAGGCATGTCCAGAGGCAGTGGGATAGGAGTGTGGAGGTGAGAGTCGAAACTTTGAATGTTGGCACTATGACTGGTAAAGCAAGAGAGCTAGCAAATATGATGGAGAGTAGGAAGGTAGATATACTGTGAGTGCAAGAAACCAGGTGGAAAGGGAGTAAGGCCAGGAGCATTGGAGGTGGGTTCAAACTCTTCTACCATGGTGTGGATAGGAGGAGAAGTGGGGTAAGGGTAATTCTGAAGGAAAAGTATGTCAAGAGTGTGTTGGAGGTGAAGAGAGTGTCAGACAGAGTGAGGAGTATGAAGGTGGAAATCGAAGATGTGATGATGGAAGAGAAAGAATAATTCTGGAGGAAGTTGGATGAAGTGGTGGAGGAGTGGGTATCCTACCTGAGGAGAGAGGAGAAGGATTGATGAGAGTGGTGATTGGAGTCGACTTCAATAGGCATGTTGGTGAAGGGAACAGAGGTGATGAGGACGTGATGGGTAGGTATGGTGTTAAGGAGAGGAATGTGGAAGGACAGGTGGTGGTGGATTTTGTGGAAAGGATGGAAATTGCTGTGGTGAATACATATTTCAAGAAGAGGGAGGAACAAAGGGTGACGTGTAAGAGTGGAGGAAGGGGCACACGGGTGGACTATATCTAATGCAGGAGGTGCAATCTGAAAGAGTTGGTGACAGGGAAAAACATAGCTAGGCTGCATCAGATGGAGGTCTGTATGATGACTTTGGAGATCAAGAAGAGGAAGAGAGTGAAGATGGAGCCAAGGATCAAATGGTGGAAGTTGGAGAAGGAAGACTGTTATGTGGACTTCAAGGAGGAGTTAAGACAGGCACTGGGGGTAGTGAAGAGTTGTTGGATGGCTGGGAAATTACTGCAGATATAGTGAGGGACACAGTTAGGAAGGTACTTGGTGTGTCATCTGGACAGAGGACGGAAGACAAGAAGACTTACAATTTCATTTAGCAGATGCTTTTATCCAAAGTGACGTACATCTGAGAGTTAATACAACACAAGCAAGGATCTAATCAGGAGACAACAATGCAAGTAAGTGGCAAAAAAACAGGTTCAAGTCTGATAGGACATAGGTGTCAACAGGCAGTGCACAAAGGCAATGCACAGGGTGCATAGAAGCTTCTTTTTTTTTTTAATACCATCAGGTGTGGAGGTGTTCATGAAAGAGCTAGGTATTTAGCTTCTTCGTAAAGATGGAGAGGGTCTCAGCGGATCAAATGGAGTTTGGAAACTCATTCCACCACCAGGGAATTACAGAAGAGAAGAGTCTGGCTAGTGATTTAGGGCCCCGTTGTGGCAGAAGTGCCAGGCACCTTTCATTGGCAGAGTGTAGTGAGTGGGACTGAGGGTAGACCTGAATGAGGGAGTTCAGCTAGGTGGGAGCCATTTTAGTTGCCGTTTTGTAAGAGAGCATCAAGGTTTTGAATTTGATGCGGGTAGCAACTGGGAGCCAGTGAAGGGATAGAACAGCGGAGTGACATGTGCTGTTTTGGGTTGGTTGAAGTCCAGACATGTTGCCGTGTTCAGGATCATTTGCAGAGGATTTGAAAGTGCATGCAGGGAGACCTGACAGTAATGAGTTGCAGTAGTCAATGTGTAATATTACAAGAGCTTGTACCAGGAGTTGTGCTGCATGCTCAGACAGGTAGGGGCAAATCAGCATGACCAAATCAGCAACTGAGGCCATGTGAACCTTAAAGGTTAGTAGGTCATCAATCGTGACACCCAGGTTTCGGGCAGACTTTGTGGGCATGAGTTGGGTTGATCCGAACTGGATATTGATCTGTTGTTTTATGGATAGACTGGCTGGGATGACAAGAAGCTCAGTCTTAGATAGGTTAAGCTGAAGGTGGCGTTCTTTCATCCATGCACATATCAGCAAGGCATGACGATAGCCATGCCAAGACTGAGGTCATCAGGCGGGAATGATAGGAAGAGCTGGGTATCATTAGCATAGCAATGGTATGAGAAACCATGGGGGTGGATGATTGCACCAAGTGAAGTGGTGTATATTGAGAAGAGAAGGGGACTGAGCCTTGAGGCACCCCTGTGGATAAGCCATGCGGTTTGGAGACTTTGTGGTGGAATGAGAAAGTACAGCAAAGCATACCAAGGATGTTGGAAAAGAAGAAATGGGATAGTCAGACAGATGAAGAAAGTACACAGGAGTACCAGGAGATGTGGCGTAATGTGAAGAGAGAGGTGGTGAAGGCAAAGAAAAAAGCATATGGTGAGTTGTATGAGAGGTTGGAAACTAAGGAAGAAAAAAAGGACATACCGATTGGCTAGACAGAGGGACCAAGCTGGGAAGGACGTGCAGCAGGTAAGGGCGATGAAGGATAGAGATGGAAATGTGCTGACAAGCTAGGAGAGTGTGTTGAGAAGGTGGAAGGAATACTTTGAGGGGCTGATGAATGAAGAAAATGAGAGCGAGAGAAGGTTGGAAGATGTGGGGACAGTCAATCAGGAGGTGCGGTGGATTAGCAAGGAGGAAGTGAGGGCAGATGTGAAGAGGATGACGAATGGAAAGGCAGTTGGTCCAGATGACATACCTGTGGAGGCATTGAGGGGTTTAGGAGAGATGGCGGTGGAGTTTTTAACCAGATTGCTTAACATAATCTTTGAATGTGAGAGGATGCCTGAGGAGTGGAGAAGAAGCATACTGGTAACCGATTTTCAAGAATAAGGGTGATGTGCAAAACTGTAGTAACTACAGAAGTATAAAGTTGATCAGCTACAGCATGAAGATATGAGAAAGATTAGTGGAATCTAGGTTAAGAGGCGAGGTGATGATTAGCAAGCAGCAACATTGTTTCATGTCAGCAAAGAGCACTACAGATGCGATGTTTACTTTGAGAATGCTGATTGAGAAGTATAGAGAAGGTCAGAAGGAGTTACATTGTGTCCTTGTAGATTTAGAGAAAGCATATAGCAGGGTGGCGCAGTGGTTAGCGCGGTTGCCTCACAGCAAGAAGGTCCTGAGTTCGAGCCCTGGGGTAGTCCAACCTTTGGGGTCATCCCGGGTCGTCCTCTGTGTGGAGTTTGCATGTTCTCCCTGTGTCTGCGTGGGTTTCCTCCCACAGTCCAAAGACATGTAAGTCAGGTGAATCAGCCGTACTAAATTGTCCCTAGGAATGAATGGGTGTGTGTGTGTGTGTGTGTGTGTATCAGCCCTGTGATGGCCTGGCGGCCTGTCCAGGGTGTCTCCCCGCCTGCCGCCCAGTGACTGCTGGAATAGGCTCCAGCATCCCTGTGACCCTGACAACAGGATAAGCGGTTAAGTTGATGGATGGATGGATGGATGGATATAGCAGGGGACCGAGAGAGGAGGTGTGGTATTGTATGAGGAAGTTGGGAGTGGCAGAGAAGTATGTAGGAGGTGGTGCAGGATATGTATGAGGGAAGTGTGACAGTGGTGAAGTGTGTGGTAGGAATGACGGATGGGTTCAAGGTGGAGGTGAGATTACATCAAGGATTGGCTCTGAGCCCTTTCTTGTTTGCAATGGTGATGGACAGGTTGGTGGACGAGATCAGGCAGGAGTCTTCATGGACCATGACGTTTGTGGATGACGTTGTGATCTGTAGCGAGGATAGAGAGCAGGTTGAGGAGAGCCTGGAGAGGTTTAGGTATGCACTGGAGAGAAGAGGAATGAAAGTCGGTAGGAGCAAGATGGAATACATAGGCATGAATGAGAGGGAGGACAGCGGAATGGTGAGGATGCAAGGAGTAGAGGTGACAAATAGGTCATCTGTTCAAGTAACAGGAAGTGCAGAAGAGAGGTGGAGAATTGAGTGCAGGCAAGGTGGAGTGGGTGGAGAAGAGTGTCAGGAGTGATTTGCAACAGAAGGGTACCAGCAAGAGTTAAAGGGAAGGTCTACAAGATGGTAGTGAGACCAGCTATGTTGTATAGTTTGGAGACGATCGCACTGGCGAAAAGTATAGTATAAAAAGTATAGTATACAGTGATCAATGGTGTCAAAAGGCTGCAGTGAGGTCCAGTAGTAGAAGCACAGAGGTGGAGTCAGAGTTTATAGCTAGTAGAAGATAGTTCACCACTCTGGTCAGAGCCGTTTCAGTGAAGTGACAGGCCCTGAAAGCCAATTGAGAAGGTTCATATAGATATCTTTATGCACGCTCAATAATCCCGGTAAGAAAATCAATGAAATTTGAATCAGTTCATCTGGACACAACATTTTATTTACTGAGAGAAACGTTTCATCACTCATCTAAGTGACCTCTTCACTCTAAACTGACTGCAGGCATCCCCACCCGTATAAACAATAAAGTTGCATAACGACCGAAACCAACAATCAGTTTGATATGCAAATAAGCATGACCATTATCTAGAGTTTCAATGGCCATGTGTACTATCCACAGAGGATCTGGGAATGTTCACTTAGACGAGTGATGAAACATTTCTCTCAATAAGCATTTTGTCCAGGTGAACTGATTCAACTTTCTTTGGCTCATATAGATAGTTTTCTTCTATATCGGTCGAAATTTGTTGAAAAACAACTCTAGTACTTTAGAAACGAATAGACGATTAGAGGCTGGTCAATATATTAAGAGACCCTGGATCGAGGTGTGGTTTCTAAGGTAGAGGTTTGACCACAGCGGTCTTAAAAAAGCTGGGCACACTGCCAGTAGTGAGATAAATTAACAATGTCTGGCACCGTAGGTCCCAGGAAAGGCCAGAGGTCTTTAAAAAGTTTTGGTGGTAAAGGGTCAAGTAGTTGGTCTAGAAGCTGACACGAGCCCAGTCAAAGTATAAAGAGAGATAGTATCAAAACCTGCAATAACGGGGACCATCAGTGACTCGCTGCACAGGCATGAACCCGGCAAGACAGGATCCGCAGGAGCAGCTGGAGTTGAAGAACTTATTTGGTTTGTGTTCTCATCAGCCTTCTTTCAGAAAAAGTCTAGAAACTCGTGGGCTGTGAATGGCGAGCGGCTAATAGATGGCTGCTTTTTAGTCAATTTAGCCACAGCGTCAAAGAGAAATCTGGGATTATGTTTATTTATGCTGATTAAGCGAAAGAGATGCGGCACTTTTGCAGCAGCTAAGGCGCGCTTGTGTTTCAATAAACCTGCAGCGTAGGTAGAAATCACAGTGTGGGTGAGCACAGAGACAATCAGCCGGGCTTAGCCTGTCCAAGACCAGTCATACTTAATAGGTTACGAAACATATTTTAACCAAAGTGGACAATTATAACTATACTTGCCTCAATGCAACACAGTTTAATCACACAAGGCTTACACATCAGCAGAGGTCATGTTACAGGCACCAAAACGAACATTAACAGCGTCACATAGCCTGGCACAGCGGCCACATATTCTCACACACACAACAGCCGACACACACACACACACACACACACACACACACACACACACAGCCGACACACACAACAGCATCATTCCTCATTCTCTATGGATAGAGGTACACCGGCACCAACATGCTCAGTAACGTTTAAAGATGTCACTTGAACATAGCCTGGCTTGGCGGCCACATAAACCACACACATGCAACACGCACGCACAAAACCGTTGTCAAACACACACTCAGTCAAGTCAGCTTCCCAATAAAAGTGTTGTATTGTCGGCCAGTGGGCCTGTTATTTTACCATCACTTGACAATAAAACATATGTGAAGTGAGTCAAAACATAAACTAGCCTTATGCACACACACACACAATCAATCCAATTGTACAGCCAACAAAAATTATACCCAATACACAATAATATTGAAACGGGTAATATGCTACTATAGTCCAAAATTGTAAATTAGCGCACTTTTGATGATGACAGCAGGAGACAGCGGGGCTTGGTGTTGAACACTGAAATAATTTCATTATAGTCCAATGAGCCGGTTAGTTCTCTTTCAGAGGAGAGCAGCGACAAAGCGTTGAATCGGTATATCATCACTGACGCCCTGATGCCAGTTTTCATCTGACCTGTAGCTGAAAAGAGTCTTTCAGCAGTACAGCTTGTTATGGGTAGGGTGACGAGGGCCCGTAGGAGACGCTTCATTTTCGGAAATATGTCACTGGGGCACGCGTCAAGCACTTCAACAAGTGATAGAAAGGCCCTGTCCACTGCGACCTCTCTCTTCAGCTGCTGTACAAACACTTCATGTTCTGCATCTTCAGCAGCGGTGGAGAAGTGCGTGCTGGCGGGCCGTATTAACGCCTCGTCACCAAAGGTGTTTGACCGAGGCGAGCAAGCAGCGGCGGCTCTCATAAATCCGTACGAGTGTTCAGTTCCATGATCTGCCTGTCCGGTACATCATTTCATATATTTGTTTTAGGTCTGTGCTGTCCTTTACAGGTGATGTTTTGCCCAACTTAACTGGTGACTAGCAGTCTACCCAGGTAAGGAAATCACAGAAAGGTGAATCAGTTCATCTGGACCAACATTTAGTGGGAGAAACATTTCATCACTCACCTAAGTGACTCTGTAGGTCTCAACTGACTGCAGGTATCCCCCGACCAACTAGAGTTTCAATGGCCATGTGTACTGTTCACAGAGGATTGGGGAACAGGACAATGCTATTGACCAACTGTTGTACCACAGGTTATACCCAGGGGAAGCTACACCCAGTCTGTATGGTTTACCTAAGATACATGAACAGGATGTGCCAGTACGGCCTATTGTTTGTATGATTAACTCAATGACCTATAACCTCTCTTAAGTTTCTGGCATCTATTCTTAACCCGTTGGTAGGCAGTACTGAACATCACATTCAGAACACTATGGATTTTGTGGATAAGATGAGGGCCATCATTATGGAGGGGGATGAAATGTCTTTCTTCACGTGCATCCCCTGTTGATGAAGCAGTGGAGGTGGTCCATATGAAATTACAGGACGACCCCACACTTAGCAACAGCACCACCTTTCACACTGACCGTGTCTGCTCCTGAAGCTGTGTCTTCAGTCCACGTACTTCACATACAGGGGGCAGTACTATGGGCAGAAGCATGGGTGTGCTATGGGTTCCCCAGTCTCACCTGTAGAGGCCAACTTGTATATGGAGGAAGTGGAAAAGAGGGCTCTGATGTCCTATCCAGGGACACCACTGAGCCAGTGGTTCAGATTTGTGGACGACACCTGGGTTAAAATCTCAGGGCGTACCACATTTCACCGACCACATTAACTGTGTGGACAACCACATCAAGTTCACCAGGGCGGATGGGGAAAAACGACAGGTTAGCCTTCCTAGACTGTGAAATTGCAGTGGGTGATGGGGGACATTTGATTGTTGATGTTTACCGTAAACCAACACATACTGATCAGTACTTAAGGTTTGACTCTCACCATCCACTGGAGCACAAACTAGGAGTCATCAGGACGCTGAACCACCGAGCTGACAACGTCCCCACCGACGCAGCGGCCGGGGAAGGGGAGAAATCCCACATTAAACAGGCCCTGGTTAAGTGTGGTGATCCTAACTGGGCGTTTGTCAAATCCAGGAAGACGCCCAAGCAGTGCACCAGCCAACCGAAGAGAGGAGAAGAATGACACAAACGCTGCCTTTGAAGGGGTCTGAGCATCAGCAGAGATCCCACCCACCCCAACCATGGACTGTTCTCCCCCCTGCGCTCTGGGAGGTGCTACAGGAGCCTCAGAGCCCACACTACCAAGCTCAAAAACAGCTTCTTTCCCCAAACTGTTACCCACCTGAACCTGGCCACCCACTAAATGTCTGTAAATATGTTAATACTTGGGCTCTTTTTTTTTACTTCAGCTTTTAGTCTTCATCTGTATATATATATCTTATACTATGTTTGCTGTTTGTCTATGTCTTCCACTGTTCGGCGAAGCTGCAGTCCTCATTTCCTTTTTAACATATGCCTGCACGTTGTTTTTAATGACAGTAAATTGAATTGGACAGCTGTCTTAGAGTAAACCAGTGGTGAGTCCGTGTGTGGCGGGAGTGTCAGAAAAGCTGAGATGCGTATTTTCCGAACACCGCATCTCAGTGGCTTTCAAACCCCAAAACACGCTGCACCAGAAATTGGTCCACCCCAAGGATCTGGTCCCCCCCCCCCCCCCGGTACAAACAGAGCAGTATAGTGTACACTGTTACGTGCCCGGAGGATTGCCGTGACTTGTACATCGGGGAAACCAAACAGACGCTGGCCAAGAGGACGGCACAACACAGGAGAGCCAACATGTCAGGCCAGGACTCTGCAGTCTACACCATCTACAGGCCAGTGGCCACTCTTTCAGGGATGAGCATGTGCACATCCTTGATTGGGAGGAAGGCTGGTTTGAACAGGGAGTCAAGGAGGCCATCTATGTGAAGAGGGAACGACCATCCCTGAAGCGAGGGGGGTCTAAGAGTACATCTGTCGCCATCTTACAATGCTGTGATTGCAAACATTCCCCAATCCTCCGTGAATAGTACACATGGCCAGTGAAACTCTGGTGAATGGCCACACCTATTTGCATATGAAACCGATCGTTGGTTTCGGTCGTTAAGCCGCTGTATTGTTTATAAGGGTGGGGGATCCCTCCGGTCCGCTGAGACTGAAGACGTCGTTTGGGTGAGCGATGAAACGTTTCTCCCACTAAACGCTGTGTCCAGATGAACCGATTCACCTTGCTGCGATACAGAATCGGGCGATACTGAGCACAGCAAATAGCAGAATCAGTAGGACAAATGAAGAGGTTAGGGCAGAATACAGAGGAGAAGAGAGAGTAAACAGGGTAAAGAGAATAAACAGCAGTTATCGATTTCACGAAGCCGGATCCTACGAAGGCGGGAGCCGAGAACAGCTGGCAATGTGGAGAGAGAGGTCTGCGACTCCTACTCCATATGGAGCTCTCGTTCAAAGTCACCGACGTCTATTAGCGGGGACTGGGGAAACTGTGATACGTCCAAATTACACAACACTGTATTAATCGTCATTAGCCCGACACAGAGCGAGATTCACTACTCTCGAGCGGTGCAATTTAACTTTGTAATCAACACTTTCCCCGGGTGCTAAATTCCTGACACCTCATCAAAAACCTGAATAATTTAGGCTCAGTGCCAAGCCGAGTTAAACGGCCAACGTCCTGACATAAATTCAAGACACGATACATGCAACAGCTCCAAGGGTGTGGGACAGTATGTACTTTGTATGGGTCCGTGTGTGTGTGTGTGTGTGTGTGTGCTGGACCAGAGTGAGACATCAAGTGGGTTTCCGTCCACCTGTGTCTATCTGCATTTTAATTTACCTGAACGGATATGCCAGAAATTCAAAGGGAAAAAAAAAAACAATGCCTAAATACCACAAAAAAAAAGTTTATACGCTTGGCCGAGTTGAAAGAGTCGGCATATCGACTTAACAGAAAATGCAAGAAAGGGGGATGGAAACAGTTTTTTTGAATAGGTGATAACATTAAGCGCCGCGTGGAGTTAGCTGGTGAATTGCCTCTGAACAGTTATTCGCAGAACTGCCTGAACGGGTCACGACAGGAAGTAATCCTACAGACTGTACATCCTTCCATTAGGTTTGGCTGCCACCCTGTTGATTGTGGGGCCTTCTTCAGAATAGTCACGAAACAGTAGGTGATGGAAACACACCGATCCTCGTTTTCTCTTGCCAACGTTTCAGAATCGGCCCATCCATCCATCATCCAAGCCACTTATCCCAACCTGAGGATCGCGGGGATGCTGGAGCCTATCCCAGCAGTCATTAGGTGGCAGGTGGGGAGACACCCTGGACAGGCCGCCAGGCCATCACAGGGCTGAGACACACACACACACTCACACCTAGGGACAATTTAGTATGGCCGATTCACCTGACCTACATGTCTTCGGACTGTGGGAGGAGACCGGAGCCCCCGGAGGAAGCCCACGCAGACACGGGGGGAACATGCAAACTCCACACAGAGGACGAACCGGGACGACCCCCAAGGCTGGACCACCCCAGGGTTCAAACCCCGGACCCTTCTTGCTGTGAGACGACCGCGCTAACCACTGCGCCACCGTGCAACTTTTTGGAAATTCGTTTAAAATTTGTGCGTCATTTACAAGGCTACAGTTTCATTTACCTGACGCGACGCACACCTGAGAGTTAATACAACACAAGCAAGGATCTAGTCAGGAGGCGACAACGCAAGTGCCAAAAAACTAGAGTCAAGTGCGATAGGACATAAGTGTCAACAGGTAGTGCACAAAGGCAATGCATAGGGTGCATAGAAGCTTCTTTTTTTTTTAATACCATCAGGTGTGGAGGGGTTGGAGAAAGAGCTGGGTCTTTAGCTTCTTCTTAAAGATGGAGAGGGACTCAGTGGATCGAATGGAGTTTGGTAACTCATTTGGATGGAAACACAACTCGAGACAAGATAGAACCTTGCCTCATTTGGTACCCCTGTACCAAATGAGGCAAGGTATGAGGGGTAGCTGTTTATAGGCCTCCTTCTGGGAGGCCTATAAACAGCTACCCCCCACAGATGGAAAACTTGTTAAAGACGGTCTTCAGCATGCTGTCGTGGACATTTCAGAGTACAGATATTTTTTAAACCCCCCCCCCCTCCCATTTTTCCCCCCCTAATTGTATCCGGCCAATTTACCCCACTCTTCCGACCCATCCCGGTCGCTGCTCCACCCCCTCTGCCGATCCGGGGAGGGCTGCAGACTACCACATGCCTCCTCCGATACATGTGGAGTCGCCGGCCGCTTCTTTTCACCTGACAGTGAGGAGTTTCGCCAGGGGGACGTAGCGTGTGGGAGGACCACGCTATTCCCCCTCCGCCCCGAACAGGCGCCCTGACCGACCAGAGGAGGCGCTAGTGCAGCGACCAGGACACATACCCACATCCGGCTTCCCACCCACAGACACTGCCAACTGTGTCTGTAGGGATGCCCGACCAAGCTGGAGGTAACACGGGGATTCAAACCGGCGATCCCCGTGTTGGCAGGCGACGGAATAGATCGCCACGCTACCCGGACGCCCCTATACAGAGCACAGCTAATGTTTAACATGGATGGATGGATCTTCGTCTGTGCCTCAGAGACATCACAGAAGCACGAGTCAAAACGTTTGTCCTCTATCCAAACACAGCTCAGTTGTCCTTGTTTAGATGATTCTGCTGCAAACCGGCTCTTCCATTTCTCTTAAAAGCACCCCGCGGTAGCCTACCCTCGAGTTGGTCTTTCTTTTCTTGTGTAAGTCCTAAGGGGCTATGATGCCCTTGACCATGCACCATCTCCGCCAGACGACCTTTCCCAATAACAGCAGGTGTGTGTGTGTGTTTGATTACGGCTGATCCGTCGCAGTTCTGCCGTGCGTTCGAGGAGCAGGAAGTACCGAGGCCAACACCCTCACGCCGTGTGCAGGCACAGCACCGTGCTCGCCCATTTCACCTCGCTCGGCGCTTATCAACGCTATCGAAAACGGTTTCCCCTCGCACGTGTTTTAGCTTGGTGGTCCCCCCCAGTAGAAAGACATAACAGCAGATGTGTTCTCCGCCATCACTGACATCACCCTTAATATGATAAATGTTTCATTTAATAGCGCGCAGCCCCAAGGGGCGCAATCAGAGCTGCCGAGAGTGTGATTTAACATGACGTGATTCGCTCCGCTCTAAAACTCCACATGCACCGCAGGGTTTGGCAGGCATCGCTGAGGAATACGGGTGGAAGACAACTAGGCTGACATTTCCTTGGAACTGCAAATTGATGTGACATCATACAGCCAGCCGAGGCTCACGCGGTGCCTTGTGGAAGAGCAAACATGACTGGATGTGACTGAAAGCGTGCCGTGCGACCTGTCACCATCTTAAACTTCTGGTCGTTTTTACTCAGGTTGAGAACTCCCCCGAGTATCTGTGCACTCCCGTACCGCACCAGAGGTTAATCTCTGTGCTGGTGGCTGCGATAGCCGAGGTCTTGACACCAGTCAGAGGTGCTTAGCTTGTCTTGGCTCTCTCTCTCCCTCGCTCGCTCTCTCTCTCTCTCTCTCTCTCTCTCTCTCTCACACACACACACACACAGGCTAAACTTCTTCATTCCTGTAACGTGAATACAGCATTTAGTGGAAGGTCAGACCTCCATCCATTATCCGAATCGCTTATCCTGCTCTCAGGGTCGCGGGGATGCTGGAGCCTATCCCAGCTGTCATTGGGCGGCAGGCGGGGAGACACCCTGGACAGGCCGCCGGGCCATCACACACACACACACACACATTCATACCTAGGGGCAATTTAGTATGGGCAATTCACCTGACCTACATGTCTTAGGACTGTGGGAGGAAACCGGATCACCCACAGGAAACCCACGCAGACACGGGGAGAACATGCAAACTCCACACAGAGGACGACCCCCAAGGTTGGACTACCCCGGGGCTCCAACCCAGGACCTTCTTGCTGTGAGGCGACCGCGCTAACCACTGCGCCACCGAAGGTTTGACAATGAATCTTAAAACATGTTGGTTTTTCCATAGGACGGTGGAACTGATCACCCTGGTGATAAATTCAACCGGCAAAAACAAGCACGACTGGATCACACGGCTGCTTTAAGGGGGAAAATCCATGCTTTCTCATTTTCCCGGGGCAAAACGGGCATTACGATCAACCTCCCTCCCCACCTCCATTTTGCCTTCGTCACATGGTGTCACTAGCAAGGAGCGAAACGCAGCGGCTAGGCTGTGAACTAAAACTAGTCGTCCGTCCCACCATCACCCCAATTCTTGCCTCTCATCGTTGGCTTCCAGGAAAACTCAGAACTGATTTCAAATTTTACTAATCACATGCACGGCCTGGCCCCTGCACACAGTATAGCAGAGTTTTTAAGCCCCTTTTCCAGCTGTCCGCCCCTCCGGTCATCTGATCAAGGCCTTTTATCTGTTCCCCGTTTCTATTTCAAATCCAGAGGTGACCGTGCTTTTGCAGCTGTAGCTCCTAAACTTTGAAACAGCCCTCTTTCCCCACGCCATCACATCTGCTGAATCTGTGGTTTGTTTGAAGCAGCTGTTGAAACCCCATTTCTATAGGTTAAGCCTTTTTATAAACACTCTCTGTTTGCCTTGAGTATTGTTTATTTTAGTCGTGTGCACTAATTTTTCTCCAAGTATCATGCATATTTATATATAGATGTATGTATGTATATTTGTGTTTGCATGTGTATATTTTATCCTATATATGTGAAGCACTTTGTAACCGTGTCTTTAAAAAGGGCTATATAAATAAAAATTATTATTATTATAATCATTATTCTGTTTTTAAACTTATATTTACTGGATTTTGCATTTTACAAATCACAGAATCAACATATGAAATAAATCCATTGTTATTCCCACCCCGCCCCTGCTCCCTAACATGTCTCCAACCCCCAACCCCCCCAACATCCGCCGAAATGACATCAAGTACAAATAAATATACGACAGATACTATACAACGACCTCATTCACATAACACAGACAAGGGAACATTTTTTTTAATTAATTGATAATTAAAAAAATACACATTTTTATCTTTTAAACTAATTCTTAATTAGACTGCTACAGTTCTGCTCCAGCCAAGAAATGATTAGGTTATGAACTATCCCCGTCTGTTATTTGGGTTAGGTTATCATAGCAGGTAAGAAAAGGCCTCCAGACTCTTTCAATTTTATTTGCATTAATTAATAGTTGCATTAACTAGAATAATTGCATTAATTACAATGATTATTATTCTAATAATAATTATTATTATTACTATCACAAAGATCCTGACACGCCAGCCAATATAGATGGGTTCATTTTGTTAGAACAAAACAAATATGCTCAAAGTAGAAAGGCAACAAGGATACACAACTTAACTCTAACTACCTATTACAACACTACCACGTTCAGTCACCCCCCCCCCCGATACCCTTAAAGATGAGTGGGCAGAGATCAGCTAAAGAGGAATGCTTGCTTGGTCTTGATAATCTATTTCTAACACCCCAAATATCCAACAGTATCTTGGTTTAAATAGGCTGCCATTCACAACTGCATACAGGAAGTCAGGAGAGGGAGAATAAAAACTACATCCCTGAACCCCAATAAGCGGGCCACAGGCCAAGTCCGGCCCGCGAGAGCCAAATGTCTGGCCCGCGCCGACCCATTGGCGCTAACGCACCTGTCACAACATGTGCAATAAAGTGCATGCTGCTCTACTTTATTTTGACCTCACCCCACACCGTACACTTGACCTATGCCGTAGAGCGTGTGTAGATGTAAGACGTACTCCACGCTCTCTACAATCCTTGACTAGACAGAGGCCCTCACCAGCTAAGAATACTTTATTCATCCCCAAGCCTCGGGGAAATTGCTATTTCCCAATTTAAATTATATAATTTGGTATATGAAATCATATTATATTATATTATAGGCATATAATATAGAAGATATATCAATACCTCTGATAACGACGGGCGTTGCTAAACATCGGATCACAAAGAGCCACGCATATCAATAGCTCTGACAACGACTCCAAAGAGGATAAATATCTGAGTCTCATCACCAGCCAGTCAGACTAGCTTGGTCTAGTCAGGAAGGCACGAACTGAGGAAGCCTCTTGGATGAGAGGCGAAATGTCTTCACAGATATATACCAAGTCCAGTTGCACTTGATTCAACTCCTTTGGATAACCATGACCTGGATGAATGAGAACATTCACAGATATATTATATTATATCATATTATATAATTTGGTATATAAAATTGGGAAATTGGTATTTCCCAATTTAATTTTAACTCCTAAACCAAGAACATGGCCTGCGCAAAAAAGCGGAAAGTCGAACAGGAAAACCGTCAGTTCAAATCTGACTGGACTGATCAGTTTTGTTTTATTTTACCGGACCACGCCAATGCCAAACCGACATGCTTGATATGCATGCAGACTGTAGCAGTCTGCAAAGCCGATAAGCTCAAGCAATACTTGCATGCTGCTAGTTTTAATGCCAACTACCCTACAAAATCAGATCACCGAAAACAAAAATAGCAAATGTGATATCATACAAGCACTCCGTTTCTACTATCTGCAAATCAACATCAGGACAAGAGAGTGCAACAGCTGCATTACTGCATGTTTCGTGGAACCCTGCTAAAGCTAAGAAGCCATTCACTGATGCTGAGCTGATTAAATGTGTGCAGCTGATATGGTTGGCGAAGTTTTAAGTCCTGATGAGAAAAACAAGAAAATGACTGTGGTGCTAATAAGGCAGATGCTGTTGTCGGCCAACACGGCAACAAGAAGAGTAGAACTTTTAGCGGAGGAGTGTTTTTCCAATCTACTCACCGATTTGAAGACAGCAGAAGCCATATCACTAGCCATAGACTGGTCCTGTTACCAGACTGATATGGAACAGCTAGCCGTGTTTGCATGGTTTTTTGATGGGAACGACTTCCCATTTGATGGGAAGACCTTCCCATCATCGGGAAGAGCTACTTTGTTTGCTTCCTCTGCCTAGGCGCACACAACTGGAGAAATCATCTTTAATGAATTAACACAGTTCTTTGAGAAGAATGACTTGGATGTGAGCTAAGTCGTGTCTGTTGTCACCGATGGGGCTCCCGTCAATGGTGGGACAGACAACACAAGGGCTTGGTAAGCAGGCTTGCCGCTGTTAATCCAGTGCTCTTAGCATGTCAGTGCATTATTCACAAATCAGTGCTGTGCACTAAACTGTGTGGGGAAATGAACGAGGCGATGGATACTGTGACGAGACTGGTACATTTTATTCGGGAGAGTTCTAGTCTGCAACATCGCCCATTCAGAGCACTGCTGGAGGATTTGTCAGCGGAACATAAGGATCTTTTGCTGCATCATGATGTTCACTGGCGGAGCAAAGGCCGTGTGTTGGAGAGGGCGTGCGACCTGCGCGATGAGCTTGTGTCATTTTTATCCGGACTGTGAAGCCAAAAAGCCCAAGAATATCAGAGGTTTTTAAGTGACAATGTGATGGCATTTGTGTTTTTGTTTTTTTGTGACGTCATGTCTCATCTAAATCACCTTAATCTGCAAGAACCACACTGTTGCAGACATGTACGAGGCGGTTGAAGCTTTCCGATCACGGGAGAAAGTTGCACTTTCCACGTCTGCGGGAGCATTGCGAGAAGAACAACATGCAGGAGGATCCAGCAATTTTGTGACGAGCCTGGCAGAAAACTTCAAGAAACGACTTGAGAGCTCCCCTAAACTCTCAGGTGAGATCCTTCTCTTGCGGAGACAGCTGTTCTCCATTTTGGCTGACGGCCAGTGGACTGCAGAGGCCAAAAGGCTGATACCTTCCACAGATGAGGCAACTCTTCAGATGGAGGTCTTGGACATGAGAACATCTGATTTGGTCAAAGCACAACACACGGACGTTGGGGTGAGTGACTTTTGGATCAGCGTGGTTCCCCAAGCCTGATTCAAAAACATGAGAGCTACTGCAATGCTCCTACTCACAAGTTCCCCCTCCATGTACACATATGTGAGTCATCATTTTCTTCATGAACTCGATCGTCCAGGAAATAAACAGATGCTCCAATTCACATCTTGGCCAGTGTCTCAGGCTTGCTACGACAGCATACAGCCCTGTCATCGGAAGGATTGCCTCATCCCGTCGCTCTCACTTCTCTCACTGATTGGTGAATGAATATCCTTCCATTTTTGTCAATTTGTCCATAATTAAATGGGTGGTTTTGGACTTCTTTTTTTTTTGTTCCATAATTAAATAGTTAGTTTTGGACTTGTTCTGTTTCAAGAGTGCATTTTTTCTTGTGCGAACCTCAACACAGGTTTTAAGAATCCATCCATCCGTCCATTATCCCAACCACTTATCCTGCTCTCAGGGACGCTGGAGCCTATCCCAGCAGACATTGGGCGGCAGGCGGGGAGACACCCTGGACAGGCCGCCAGGCAATCACTCACACACACACACACACACACACACACACACACACACACACACACACACACACCTAGGGACAATTTAGTATGGCCAAGTCACCTGACCTACATGTCTTTGGACTGTGGGAGGAAACCGGATCCCCTGGAGGAAACCCACGCAGACACGGCGAGAACATGCAAACTCCACACAGAGGACGACCTGGGACGACCCCCAAGGTTAGACTACCCCGGGACTCAAACCCAGGACCTTCTTGCTGTGAGGCGACTGCGCTAACCACTGTGCTGCCCAGGTTTTAAGAATCCCAAGCCTAAATTATTACTACTACCACCACTACAACTACTACTAACAATAATAACAACAATAACAACAATAATAATCCTAATTGCAGCAACAACATATGCACATAAAACAACTTCTGCTGGCGCAATGGGGGAAAAAAAACGTGGAGGTTTTGGCCCTTGGCTTGGCATGCATGAGATAATTTGGCCCCTGGGGAAAACTAATTGGGGAACCCTGTACTACATCATTCTGGAGGTTGGTTGAGAATCAGTTAAAGAAACGGCGAAGGTTTAGAGACGGTGTCAAAAGTGGTGAGAGGTTTCCCGCCGTATGTGCTGTACATTCTGAACAGCAGCACAGCCGGCCTACATATGGACTGAAGCTGTGAATGGGGAACCATCGAACGGGTGCGTACACTCGCTCTCTCGTTCATTAACTGCATCTGAACACACACAACAATCACATTTTAGTCATAGACACAATCTCATTAAGCTGTTTGCAGATGTAGCGAGAAAGAGTTTGGTTATTATTCAAATCTCAGTGTAAAATCACTTGCAAGGACGTTTGACCGGACTGTGAAATTGCGCTCCCCTCCGGTTACGTGACTCCGACGACACTTTGCAAAGACCTCGTGTGATAAGACACCCAACACTGGGGTGGAGAAAACGACGACGTAGACGTCATCGACGACCTGGCAGCTGCACGGTACATATAAGGAGAGGTTCATTTGCTCCTGGGCCAAGGCATTTCCACAGGGGACAAACTGAGCTAATGCAGGAAACCCTCCCCGTGGTGTCAGGCACGTGTGTGCGTTTCCAACGTCTTGTTTTACCTCATCGTGTATAACCTCTGAGGTCATCGTAGCTCATGTTTTCATACCGCATTGGCGAATGGAAACTGCGGTCGTCATAAATAAAGTACGGTATCAAGTATGCAATGAACCGAGAGACTCTGGCAAATTATAAAGTACAAGATTAATCGGATTATGAGCTGCATACAAGTCAAATAATTTAGAACGGCTATGAAAACCTGTGTTACGGAAATATTCGGGTAATTACGTTATCACATGACTGACGTGTACGTCAACAGTGTTGCTCCGAGTGAAGCCGTACTGTCCTTGCGAGCAGGTAATGAGTCATTTCGTGTCGTCGCATCATTCGCTCGGATAATTATATTTTATTTTTATATCGTCGCATTCAACTGGCTGACCTCCTAGCGACGTCTTAAAAAAGTGCACTTTAAACACAGCTTTTCGTGCAAACAGCATGCGCCGGGCACAACGCTTAATAACACATATTAATTAATTAATGATTGATCATTATTGGGCGGCACGGTTGGCGCAGTGGTTCGCGCGGTCGCCTCACAGCAAGAAGGTCCTGGGTTCGAGCCCCGGGGTAGTCCAACCTTGGGGGGGGGGGGTCCTCTGTGTGGAGTTTGCATGTTCTCCCCGTGTCTGTGTGGGTTTCCTCCGGGGGCTCCGGTTTCCTCCCACAGTCCAAAGAGATGCAGGTCAGGTGAACTGGTCATACTAAATTGCCCCTATATGAATGTGTGTGTGTGTGTGTGTGTCAGCCCTGTGTGATGGGCTGGCGGCCTGTCCAGGGTGTCTCCCCTCCTGCCGCCAAGTGACTGCTGGGATAGGCTCCAGCATCCCCGCGACCCTGAGAGCAGGATAAGCGGTTCGGATAATGGATGGATGATAAGCATTAAATGTATAATGAATTATATTTGCTGGGTCTTGAGGCTTACAGCACACGCCTCCTTGGACTAGCTTTTTGATGTAATCCGATGCAATCTAGTTGGGTTTTCTAAATTGTTCGTCTTGGCCTTGCTTCTCTTTGAATCTGGCAATTTATTTCATAGTGTTAACTCTTGAGCTGATAATCATGGCGTGTCTTAGGTTTTAGCAATCTAATCCGGCAATGAACTTGGAGGTTCACGAGAACAGCCGGATAACGACAGCCTTTCCAACAGTTTGCACTACAGAAGATAACAAACCGGTATCTGTAATGTTTTCATGAATGTAAAGCATCATCAGCCGAGAAACCAGAGCATCTGCCACAAATCCGTTTTACACACACACACACACACACACACACACACGGTTACATAACATGTTAGGTAACAAAGACTTCCAGTCATCGTTTTAACATTTTTAATAGTCCATCTGTACCATTTCACCTGAATCATAAATTCTGTGAAATTTTAAAAAAAGAAGAAGATATGATTCGGTGGTTTCTGGTGCATTTTAGAGATGTCATTTGGTTATTTTTGAGCTCTTATTTCGAAAGTTGTTGTGTTTTTCTTATAGGTTTGGTTTTAGATTACTTTCAAGAATGTTCCACCATTATTTTTAATTTCTTATTGATCTCTTTATAATTGTTTTATTATCTTGAAGAAAAACTGAGCACCATGTGTTCAACTAATATGTTCTGTTTGTGTATGAACACCTAACTGGAACCAGGTGGCCAATCAGATCAGAAAAATAAGTTTGTTTTTTCCAGTGGCCAGATAGATGCTTCGCACATGACCTCGTAAATGTGGAATAAAGTGTTTTGACCATCACACAAATGTTTGTAAATAGACCTCAAAATGAAAATGAGAAACTGGAAAAATGCATAATCCTGAGGGCAGCTATGAAGAAGATGAAGAGAGGAAAGGCGGTTGGTCCAGATGACATACCTGTGGAGGCACGGAGATGTTTAGGGGAGATGGCAGTGGGGTTTTTAACTAGATTGTTTAACACAATCTTGGAAAGTGAGAAGATGCCTGAGGAGAGGAGAAGAAGCATACTGGTACCGATTTTCAAGAACAAGGGCGATGTGCAGAACTGTAACAACTACAGAGGTATAAAGTTGATCAGTCACAGCATGAAGATTTGGGAAAGAGTAGTGGAAGCTAGGTTAAGAGGAGAGGTGATGATCAGCGAGCAGCAGTATGGGTTCATGCCACGAAAGAGCACCACAGATGCGATGTTTGCTTTGAGAATCTTGATTGAGAAGTATAGATAAGGCCAGAAAGAGTTGCATTGTGTCTTTGTAGATTTAGAGAAAGCATATGACAGAGTGCCGAGAGAGGAGGTGTGGTATTGTATGAGGAAGTCGGGAGTTGCAGAGAAGTATGTAGGAGTGGTGCAGGATATGTATGAGGGAAGTGTGATGGTGGTGAGGTGTGTGGTAGGAATGACAGATGGGTTCAAGGTGGAGGTGGGACTACATCAAGGATCGGCTCTGAGCCCTTTCTTGTTTGCAGTGGTGATGGACAGATGAGATCAGACAGGAGTCTCCATGAACTATGATGTTCGCGGATGACATTGTGATCTGTAGCGAGAGTAGGGTGCAGGTTGAGGAGAGCCGGGAGAGGTGGAGGTATGCACTGGAGAGAAGAGGAATGAAAGTCAGTAGGAGGAAGACAGAATACCTATGCATGAACAAGACGGAGGACAGAGGAATGGTGAGGACGCAAGGAGTAGAGGTGATGAAGATGGATGAGTTTAAATACTTGGAGTCAACAGGTCAAAGTAATGGGGAGTGCAGAAGAGAGGTGAAGAAGAGAGTGCAGGCAGGGTGGAGTGGGTGGAGAAGAGTGTCAGGAGTGATTTGACACAGAAGGGTACCAGCAAGAGTAAAAGGGAAGGTTTACAAGATGGTTGTGAGACCAGCTATGTTATATGGTTTGGATACAGTGGCACTGATGAAAAGACAGGAGGTGGAGCTGGAGGTGGCAGAGTTGAAGATGCTAAGATTTTCGTTGGGAGTGAAGAAGAAGGACAGGATTAGGAACGAGTATATTAGAGGGACCGCTCAGGTTGGACAGCTTGGAGACAAAGCAAGAGAGGCAAGATTGAGATGGTTTGGACATGTGTGGAGGAGAGATGCTGGGTATATTGGGAGAAGGATGCTGAATATGGGGCTGCCAGGGAAGAGGAAAAGAAGAAGGCCAAAGAGGAGGTTTATAGATATGGTGAGAGAGGACATGCAGGTGGCTGGTGTGACAGAGGAAGATGCAGAGGACAGGAAGAGATGGAAACGGATGATCCACTGTGGCAACCTCTTAACGGGAGAAGTCAAAAGTAGTAGTAGTAGTGGTTAACTTGGAGGTCCCATCATGCATGTGTCCTGGACAGCAGTGTGTTATGCACATTTGACCTATATATGGACATGCAATACAAGGCTTGAACGAAATCTTGAACTCTCGCGGTTTTGACCAGCTACATATTATCAGGATTGATTTTGATATAGTGACAACAATCAACGATTTTGTAACAGAAACACGTACAAAAACACACTCAGAATGGCGTCTAGGCCCTCTTGGGGTAGTAACATTAAGTTAACAGGCTTAAGTAACACTAACTCTGATAGAGCTAAAATCTAGCAGAGATAAATCAATACAAAATAGAAAAAAAAAACATCAAAATGGATTGTTTTCACTGAGAAAATGTCTCTGCTCTCACATTTTATTTCCTAAAAATATCCAATGTGGTCAGAAGGTGGCACCACATTCACCTTCCAACAACACCAGAAACCTATGGATAGACTATATTTGACAGGGGTATATCCACATTTCTGACTCTGACCAGCCCCTTCAACAGTGAGGCTATGTTTCATCTATGCATCGTTTTCTACACCCGCTCTTCCTAACCGGGGTCAGGTGAAGCCTAGCTGTGCTGTCATTGCAACCAAGCTACTAATGTTACCTAGCTAACGGTATTAGCGCTTCCGAAGTGAAAGCGAGTGAGGCCATCTTGGTGTTAACTAGACTTAGACTGCTTTTATTTCTTATATGCCTTATATGCATGTCTCATACATACAAGGGAACGAAATTATGTTTCACAAGGACCTCAGTGCCACACAAAAACAAATACCACACAATAAATATTAAAAACAAAAAGTGCATTAAAAACAAGAATTACTTCACAGACCTAAACATCACAAGCACACCTGATACGGACCGTGAGTAAGAAGGTGGGAAAGTCCTTTTGTGGAAGGTCTAAGTGTTCAGGCTGTTGAGGAACCTCACAGCCTGAGGAACGAAACTGTTGCATAGTCTGGTGGAGGCAGCACGGATGATCCGGTTCCTCCTGCCAGAGGGTAGGAGGGTGAAGTGGATGTGGGAAGGGAAGGGTGGGGTCCTTCATTATGCCAAGAGCCTTCCGGGTGCACCATGCATCATAGATGGCCTGGATGGATGGGAGAGCAGATCCCTATGATCTTTCCAGCTGTCTTCACTGTCCGCTGCAGGGATTTGCAGTCAGAGGCCTTGCAGTTCCCATGCCAGACAGTGATATAGCTGGTCAGGATGCTCTCTATGGCGCCTCTGTAGAATGTGATGAGGATGGGTGGGGGGAGACTCGCCTTCTTCAGAAGACGCTGCTGGGCCTTCTTGGAGAGCACAGTGACATGTGAGGACCAGCAGAGGTCCTCTGTGATATGAACTCCCAGGAACTTAACACTGCTGACTCTCTCCACGTCCATACCGTTGGTGGTCAGAGGGGTATGGTGGGTACTGGTCTTTCTAAAGTCAATAATGACCTCCTTAGTTTTTCCTATACGTAGGGAGAGGTTGTTGTTTTTGCACCTCGCCGCCAGTTGATCCACCTCCGCTCTGTATGATGATTCATCGTTGTTGTTGATGAGACATACCACTGTGGTATCATCAGCAAACTTTATAATGAGGCTGGAGGTGGATGATGCTGTGCAGTCATGAATCAGCAGGGTGAACAAGAGTAAATAACAGTACTAATGATGTTTTATGTATGAAAGCATATTTTTACGAATCTTACCGCCGGTTCTCTTTTTAATGTAACCTAAAACAGGCAACATATGGGCCGGGGCCGGATCTATGCACAGGCATTCTAGAGGCACATGTCTAGGGCCACATTACCACTAGGGGGCCCAGACAGAGGGGTAAAAAGCATCAAATGCCCACATTAAGTATTAATAATTAAATGTTATCTATTAATGTAATAAATAATGTTTAACATACATTTTTTTTAAATATTTTAAAAATATAAAATCCAATCTACACCTATATTTCAATGTTTATATTCATTTATTCATTTATTTTAAATATACACAACACTAGTGCCAATGTGCAGGAAAAAGTACTTCCTGTTCAGTGGAGTTCATACTCACACCAGCACCGACATATAGGCTAGCAACTTTTCGGTATGCTTTCGGGTGCAGCAAAATGTAAAAAAAAAAAAAGGAAGAGGAAGAAAAAAAAAAGACAGAGAACGGCTTTACACAAGTTTCTCCCGGGCCCTGCAGTTTCAAAGCCCACAAGCCAGCCTCAATTACCGACTGCAAGACCCTCCACACCCAAAGACTCGGCAGCAGATAAGTAAAGACACATATTACAGTTAAATAAATAATATACAGCTATACTTTCCACTATAGATAAATGACTAACAAATTGCATATGAATACTGAAATATGAATAGATAAAATAGATAACTAAATTAATGAGCATAATAATCATGTGGCAGTTAAAAGTCATTTTGTTTGTTCACCAAATATGTGCATGTAGGGGGGCCGAAAAATACAGACTGCCTAGTGTAATCTATCCATTTAATCTGGCTCTGCATATGGCTCTCATCAGGTTAGAATTTTCTTTTTGGTGCCATGATGACAACTGGTGAAATGGCTTCTTTGGTCTGTGCCTCTTTGCACCTTTTGTTTGGAGGAGGAAGTGCACCAACTGCCAACCAATGATAGCGAAAACGAACAAGCCCTGATGAATCTTGGCCATATACTGACGTAACACTCCCATGTAACTCTTGCATTTAAACCGTTCGGTTGTGTAGACAACTGGGTTGGAACTTTATGTAACGTTACTGTTTAAAGAGTAGCCCGTGGCCAACTTGGCAGTACACAGTACACCCATAGCTACCGTGGTCCTATGCATTAGTCTGTTAAAAGAATGTCAATCCTGGTACACAAACAAATAAGTAGCATGCTCAAGAGATTATAACCAACAAGGAGCAGACTAGATCCTTGTAACAGTTGGTTTTTATAACATTTAAGTGTATCTGTCTTACATGAAGTCATACAAATCAATAGGAGGGCACAGTACAAGTGTGTTATGTTTAGTTTCAGCATTGGTAGGGATATTTTTGAAACATTTATTTGAAACCAACAATGTTTGAAACTAACAATGTGCAGAGCGAGAGAGAGAGAGAGACTTTTGACTTTTAAAATTAAAAACCAACTTTTATTTACATCACATTATAAAAATCCTCCTTCCCCATCATGTCAACATAAACTGGTAAGCTTAAAAAAAACAAAAAACCTCAGTCCACCTCGACTCCTTGACTTTAGCCAGAGAGCAAAGTTTGTGTACCTGCACACAGCTGTAATAAAACTGCTTCTTCCCACAAGAGCTGAAACTACCCAGCACTGGTGTATTCAGGGAAAGAAGCAGTCCACTCTCCCCTCACTACTCCTCAACAGCAGGACCACTGATCAGGGAGGGAAAAACGTCCTCATTGTCATCATTCCATCGGTCAGCTAGAGCACAATTTTTGGCAAACACTCTCAGTGGCCCCAACAAGGACTACCAGACTTCCTCCACAACCCTCCTCAGCACTCTGGAGGACCTGACGATGATGCCACTAAGTGTTTCCATTGACATTTTTCTAAGACGGCCCAGTTTAGTAATGCCAGCCTCAACAAACTTAGTCCTTACTGTATTCACAAGCCAGTCATTATAAAACAGTGGCTCCTCAAAAAGCCACATTCCTGGTCTAGGGTCAGGAGTTTGTGTGACCTTCAGCATCTGCCAGGCTTCAACCACTGAGTTGTAAAAAGGTGTAAGTTCAGTCAGGTCAGCTTAAGATGGTCTCACCAGAAAAAGCTGTTTATCCAACCCAACCCAGCCAGCTTTCCTCAGAAGCAGCTGAGCAGGAGCCAACCAGCAGTAACCGTAACCTTATAGCAGCCTCTGTGCCATCTGTAGTTCAAAGGCCGCAGTTCTGGATAGAATGCCATACATAAGTCCTTGCCCTCCCTCTGCCATAGGAAGCTACAGGGCCAGTGTGCTCAGCCAGTTCCTACCAGACCAGAAAAAAATTAACCAGGAGCTTCTGCATCTCTTCCACAAGGCCTGGCGGTGGTACTAAAACAATGAGTCTGTGCCATAGAGATGAGGTGACCAGGTTATTAACTATCAGAGCACTTCCCCTGTAGGACAGCAGGGGTAGCAACCATTTTCATTTAGACAACGTGGCTTCCACCTTCTCCAGCACTCCCTCCCTGTTCTGCCTCTGAAAGTCATCACTTCCTAAATATACTCCTAGGACTTTAATACCTCTATTTCCACACTTAAGGTTCCCAGGAAGACCAGGAGTGCTCCCCAAGCCCCAGTGCCCCACCAAACAAGCCTCACTTTTTCCCCCATTTAATTTTGGCTGAAAAAGCCTTTTCCTATAGGACCAGGCTTTCTTTTAATTCCTGGACATCTCCCTTTCCCCGGATAAACACATTAACATCATCAGCATATGCTGATACAACAACAGAAGGGTGTTGAGCTAGCTCTGGCAGAGAAAGAGGGAGAGACCCCTCAGCCTGCTCCTCAACCTACACAGCAGAGGCTCAATGGCAATGCTTTAAAACTGGCCTGAGATGGGGCAGCCCTGCCTGATCCCTCTCCTAACTGGCACAGGACAACTTACCCCCCCCCCACCACCACCACCTTTCCTACACAACAATCTCCACTATACAACAGCTTTATCCAGGACAGAAACCCCTCTCTAAAACCAAAGGCCTGCAAGGTAGAAAAAAGAAAACCATGATCTACACAGTCAAAAGCCTCTCTTGGTCAAGTACCAACATTTATATTATATAATTTACATATATCAAACACATCTCTCATTAAAAATAAATCATCTAGCATAGATTTGTGTGGAACACAACAAGATTGATCTGCACCAATCAACAGTTCAGTCTGTTTGATAAAACTTTGGAGAGAATTTTGTAGTTTGTACATAAAAGAGCTACTGGTCTCCAGTTTTTTTAAATGGCTAAATCTCCCTTCTTAGGCAGGGGAGCGAGAACTGCACACCTACAGGAAAGTGGAAGTGTCCCTTTCTTAAAACACTCTTTAAAAGTATCCAGAAGATCCTGTCCCAACACTTCAGACGCATTTAAAAAAAGTCAGATGGAGCAACAGTGTGTGTCTTGCCCTATGATGGCCTGTGCGGGGTGTCTCCTCGCCTGCCGCCCAATGACTGCTGGGATAGGCTCCAGCATCCCCGCGACCCTGAGAGCAGGATAAGCGGTTAAGATAATGGATTGATGGATGGTACGCCATCTATTCCTGGAGCCTTGCCCGATGCCATCTGAGACACAGCAGCAGTCAGTTCATCCAAAGTCATATCCAAGCTCAATGTATCCTGTTCCTCTGGACTCAGCTGAGAAAGGCCCTGCAGAAGCTCTGCAGCAGAGTCCACATCACAGCTGTCTGCCCTGAACAAGTCTGTGTAGAAGTCCACTGCATGTTTCCTCATCTCAGCTAAATCTGTGGTTTCCATCAGGGAGACGAAGACACACCATTTGTTTTTGTTCGTTTTTTTTTGGTTTTTATTTATTTATATTTGTTTTTTAACCACTGCCTTCTCTAAAGAAGAAAGTGGTTGGTGCATCCATGTCCTGGAGTGTGGTGAAGCATGCCAGGACTAAAGCTCCTTTAGCTCTCTCTTGCAGGAAGGAGTTCAGCTATTGTCTTTTACAGTGTAAGAGATCATTATTTTGTGGACAGAGACATCTTCCAGGTCTCTCATCTCTTTTTCTAACTCCTGTACAGCTCTCTTAATATTAGCTGTGGAATTGTATGTGTATTGTTGGCAAAACACCCTAATTCGGGCCTTTCCTACCTCCCACCACGGAGTAAGAGAAAGAAAATTGTCTTTCTTAGATCTCCAATAATCCAAAACAAGTTAAAATTTTCACAAAAATTAAGATCATGTGATAATTTAGCATTAAAATTCCAAAAAAAAAAAGAAAAGGTTTTCTAGTGGGAGATAAAATCACTTCCATTAAAGCTAAATGATGGTCTGTAAAAGCGACAGGATGGATCTGACAATTGACAACTCGAGCAGTAACAGAACTAGATACGTAAAACCTGTCTAATCTAGCTGCACTAACTACCATCTAATTTTGATCCAAGTGTACTGTCTAACTGAAGGGTGTTTCATCCTCTACACATCAACCAATTTAGTTTTCTTTAAGACATGGGACAAGACAGGATAACTGAAGGTTTAGCTCCTCTCCAGTCCTAGCTAAAGTAAAGCTGGTGCAACAATTCCCGTCTCCACCCAATACAATAAACCTTGCTGGCTCAATGCCACTTTATTTTTATTTCAACATTTTAAAAAGCCCTTCATGCTCAGATCCTTGGTTTGGTGCATAAACATTAATAAAACTAAACTTGAACTCGTCTATTTCAGCTTTCACCATAAGGACTCTACCCTCACAATCTCTGCTGGATATAATGTTTGCATTTTAGGTAGAAGAAGATAAAATGGCAACTCCTGCACTAAAATTTGTCTCGCGGCTAAGGACATGCTGCCCTGCTCAACGTAAGCCCCCGTCTATTTCATTTGTGCTGTCACTGTGCATCTCTTGTAGAAAAGCTACATTTAGTCTTTCCTGCTTGATTACTTCTGTTATTAAAGCTCTTTTCTGTGCATCTCTACCCCCATTCATATTTAATGAAGCCACCCTTAAACCCTGTATATGAAGAGAAGAGAGACAGACCAGTAAGAAGCCAGACAGAAAAAGACGGCACAGATGAAATAACCAATGTTGTATGATCATGGTACGTTTAAATAGCTTCATTTTCTTTACCATTTTAGCCTTAAGCACTTTTACATTTATCCTTAGACCAGCAGCATGCTTCTTAAAATAACATTCTTTGAGATCCAGCAAATCTAACCCAACAACTTTTTGCAGTGCAGTAACTGACCGAATAAATTTCTCAACATCAGGAAAGTAATCTTTCACATTACCCAATTCACCAAATGTGTCAATCAGAAAACTATTAATCTCCTCTAATGAATATAAGTTTACATTCTGAAAAATACTGTCCACTACAGAAGCACTATCAGATTCAGCTTCAGATTTACACTCCATGTCAGTCACGTTACCGTGGCAACCAGCAAGCTTTGTCACCTGCTTCTTTGTAGTGCTCCTTTGCACTGTCCAGTTTGACCTGCAGTATGTCAGCCTCCTGTACTGCAAAATGCTCCAACCTCCCCATGTCGTCCTCCCTCTGCACTGTCCTGACTACAGGTTCAGCCACCACCTCCCCTGCTAAATTATCCTTGGGGAGCATCCGCCGCCTGCTTCTCCCCTCACCATCATCAGCCACAGCAGCCTGTCGCTCCCCATTGTCAGCCACATCAGCCTGTTGCTCGCCATTGTCAGCCACATCGGCCACAGCAGCCTGTTGCTCGCCATAGTCAGACACATCAGCCCATTGCCTGCTCCTCCCCTTTGCTTGCACAATGGTTGACTTACTTCCTTTGTGCTGTAAACAGAGCCTTCATTTTCCCGTGTGATCGACATTGTGGTGTCATTCTATAGCAGGGATGGGCAATATGATCTTGAAAGGGCCGGTGTGGGTACATGTCTTTGTTCCAACCAGGCAGTTACACACCTAATTCTATTAGCCAACCAATAGTCTTTGCTAAGGACCTTGACTTGTAGACTCACGTGTATAACTGCTTGGTTGAAACAAAGACCTGCACCCCCACTAGCCCTTTCTGGATCATGTTGCCTATTCCTGTTCTATAGCCATTATACTGTGCAATCGACATGTACTACATGATAAGTTAAATGAAAAAGTTGCCTACTGCCGCTTTAAAGTTAAATCCCCCCTCCCCAGGCCATCCCACAATCGCACACGAATTGAAGGGAACAATCAGTCACTGTACGGGTAATTTTTAAGAGGAACAGAATTCATATGAAAAGTAGCCATAGCAAACCCAATTATTTTATTTGTGAACGTCATGCATCAATTTAACAGGAAAGTCCTGGTGCCAGTGACAGCAGAATGGCAAGTGGAGATATATAGTCACAGGTGAGGTCTCATGGTGTAGTGATTACGGCTAACTGAAAGCTCATGAGTTGGTTGAAACATATATAATAGCGGAAGTTTTTGAGATGTGTTTAAGACGGCCTTAAAATTTGGCTATTGCTGTGTCTTCAACATGAACGCATAAAATTGGTAGGAAACACCTCGATCAAATAGCCAAACAGAGCAGATTGAAGGAGGGGGAGCTACGGGATCTCAGGTTTTACAGTGGCTTTACCTCTGTAGTTGCTACAGCTCTGCACGTCACCTTTGTTCTTAAAAATCGGTACCAGTATGCTTCTTCTCCCCTCGTCAGGCATCCTCTCACTTTCCAAGATTGTGTTAAACAATCTACTCCACTGCCATCTCTCCTAAACACCTCCATGCCTCCACAGGTATGTCATCTGGACCAACCGCCTTTCTACTCCTCATCCTCTTCATCGCTGCCCTCACTTCCTCCTTACGAATCCTCCGCACTTCCTGATTCACTATCCCCAGTTAAACAGTTCTATCCATCAGTTAAACAAACATGGTGGTGATAAAGCAAATTATTTTTGATCAGGAACATTTGTCATTTCATGCACTTGTCTACATGAAATGAAACGAAATATCATTTACCCCAGCCCACAGCAGTGCAACACAAAGGCAAAAACACACATCCAAACTACAAAAAAAAACTACAAAAACACATCCAAAAAAAAACTTTTCACTGTCCAAGAGAGCGAATGCCAGCCAGGATGACTGTCAGAACTGCTGTCTGCATGGGCTAGCAGTTAGCTTAGCCTGCACCGCTTCCACGTCCTGTATACCGCCCGCGGTACTTCCTCTTTGGGCACAGCTCCGGGCAGGGTCGTGGTCCTTGGGCCCACCGGACGCAGCAGACCAGGCTCTCTCAGCCGATCCAACACCAGCTCTCACAGCCAGACACCATCGACAACACCTCCCCACACTCCACACAACGACACCAAAAACACAAGTCAACGCCAAGTGAGGCCGCCACCAGACTGACTTTGGTATTATCGGAACTGCCAGTCTGCATGGGCTAGCAGTTAGCTTAGCCTGCCCCGCTTCCGCATCCTGTATACTGCCCTCGGTGCTTCCTCTTCGGGCAAAGCTCCGGGGCAGGGCCGTGGTCCCTGGGTCCATAGGCCGCAGCAGACCAAGCTCTCCCAGCCGATCCAGCACCAGCTCTCCCAGCCATCAAACAAAGACAACTTAGACGCAGACAAAGACACATGCACTGCCTTGTTGAAATGGTGAACATTTTGTAAGTTCAACTGTGTAAATTAAAGTTTATTATTAAAAAAAAAAAGAAAAGGGGAAAGGCTAGCAATACAAACGAATGCTGGTCCAAGGAGCTGTGATGCGTTTAGATGACGCAGGAAATCCCTGTTCAGCCCCACGATAAAACAATTAATTGAATTCAGACACATTCTGGGCATACTTCAATTTAACTATGAAAAAAAATATGATTTTGATTTCGACAGGCCCAGCAGAGAAGGCCCTGACAGCCCACCACTGCAGGAATCACCGCTATCAAGTTGCTTATCAGTAGAGCAGACTGGAGGACAAGCAGGTGTAGCCATAGGGTCTCAGGTAAGACCTTACAGCAGCTTCTTTGAGGTAATTAGAGGTGGTAATGCTACACATCTAGAAGACTGAGTCGTATAAGTTGCCTAAATATTATGTCTAATCAAATCGAGGCAAAAACTCCCATTAAAACCCATTAAATTTCAGTTCACAAGTACATCTAGTCTATTCAGTGAAAACTAACTGGAACAGTACTTGCAGAAAGACATTAAGTTCACTTGCAATTTTTGGGTCTGCGTAACATTATTTAAAAAATCAGAGGGAAAAAGTCCTGTAAAAGTCCTCTTTTGGGTAAATTATTTAAGCAAATACATACTGAATAAAGCAAAAGTCTTAGAGAATCAAAAGCTCTCTCTCACACTCACTTTCAAAATAGCCCAAACCCACAGGAAACCTGCCAATCTTGCAACTCTGCACAGACCTAATGGTAATAATACTGACAAATGGGAACGGCCGTGGAGTTAAAATGACAAAAGTTGTTTGACATCCTTAGAATCGGTAGGGATAATTCAGTAGTCCCTTGATACTGGGCCCTGCCATCCACAACCACATCTACTGGTGGTGTTAGTTCAATCCAGCCATCCAAACATGATGTCATATCGAAATGTGTTGATGTCACTCTACACAAACTCACGGTGTAATGCACACACACGTGAAAATTTCCACCTCTGCATCAAACCACCTCTTAAAAACGGGGACAGTGTGTAAAAACAACAGAATAGCTCCAATATTAACGCTTTTGCAAGCTTCAAGGACCGTGTCAAATGCAGATGCTTTAACCGATAGGACAGTAAGAGAGAGTGACTAGAAATGGTAATGCCCTCATTAGAAACGAGTGGCAGTCTGGCGGATCCTTTTTCTTTTGACCATTTCATAATTAGACATGGGATTTATTATTAATGGAGCAATTAAACATGGGGTCTTGTCCCATGTTTTCTGGGCTCTCTACCACTAGCCCTTTTTACATAGGTTTGATTGACATTGCCAAGGGCACGACTTCCATGAACATGAGCCCTCAGTCGTCACACATCAACACAAGTGGAATACTAAAAGGAGGAGACACGCATTGAATTTCAGCGCGTTGAATGAAAATGTGGAGAGTTGTTTGAAGATATTAATGCATTTCGGTGGAGATTAACTGCCCATTTATGGTTAATTAACCTTGCAGTTTCTTCAATCACCACGTATCACAAGTTTTTCCCCCCCACTAATCTAAGAGCACACACACTAGCTCCCTGCTTTTCACCCACCCGGACTCAAGTACTTCGCCTCACAACTTAACCTAGAGGTTGATGTGCGGCAGATGGGTGTGGGTCAGCTCCTCACTATACAATAGTTGTTTTGTGATCAAATGATCTGAATGGCTGAGAGCCACGTGTTGTTTCCTATAACATCACAGGAGCACCATCACTTCATCCGTATTACACCACGGTCCCTGAGAATTGGCTGGAGGGTGTTGGTTAAAACCGTTTAATGCACACATAGTTCAGCTCAAGTTTAAAGTACAAGTCAGATGATATTCGAATTGAATATAGTGAAGTCATTCTTCTGTACTGCATGTAAAAAAAAAAACCCAGTCAGAGTATGTTTAGATCAGATCTGTTGTGTATTCCTGCCACCGTACAGCCAAGCAGAGGCTGTTTTATCGAGCACTGTGCAGAAATCTGTCCGATCGAATGCAACGCCACCGCATGGCCATCTTTACTGGAACAACACAGTAAACTGAGCACGCCAGAGTCCAACACTGGAGATTACAGCTTATGATTATTCTCCATTTGAGGACGCAGAGTGAACCAGTGAGCACAACTGGCTTTAAGATTTACTGGTTTGAATCTTGTTTTTGTTCTCTGATGACACAGTTTCTGCTAGAGAGAATGGAGCAGCCTACCCAGGATAGACTTGGGGATATATGTTCCTGTTCAATGGCATTAGTTTCAAATTCTTTGAAAACTTTTGCGAGTTTTTGAAAAGTGGTACAGTGAGGGAACACACTGTGCGCCATAGCTCCAATTTACAATATGTAGTCAGTGGTCAGTTTTTAGACAGTCGATCTGCTTACCTCCACAATGCCTGTGATTGTAGTGTTAGTTAAGCTACAATTGTTTGTAATTTTGCACTACCTCTTAGTTGGCAGGAAAACTGTAAGGGACAACTGGCAGCCATACCAACACTGGCAGCCATGCCAACATGTACGTACCCGGTCTCTGCCAAATGACTGAAGCAAGGCAGGTATGGGGTTGGCTAGTACTTGGATGGGAGACCTCCCGGGATAACCGAGTTGCTGCCGGCAGTGGTGTTGGTAGACCAGCAGGGGACAGTCTCCCCTCTGGTCCCAATACAAACAAATATCAAATCCCAATATCCCAGTGCAGTGATGGGGACACTGTTCTCTAGGAGATGCTGTACTTTGGATGAGATGTTAAACCGAGGTCCTGACTCACTGTGGTCATTAAAGATCCCACGGCACTTATCGCAAAGAGTAAGGGTTCCCCAGTGTCCTGGCAAAATTCCCAACCTGGCTCTCTCCATCTGGCCACCTAATCATCCCCCCATGTAATTGGCTCAGTGAATCCTCCCTCTCAAGCTGGTGTGTGGTGAACATTCTGGTGTAAAATGGCTGCCGTGCATCACCCTGGTGGGTGTTACATATTGGTGGTGGTTGAAGTAAGTTTCCCCCTTCAATGTGAAGCACTTTGGGGGTCTAGAAAAGCACTATAGAAATCCATCCATCCATCCATCCATTATCCAAACCGCTTATCCTGCTCTCAGGGTCACGGGGATGCTGGAGCCTATCCCAGCAGTATTATTATAATCATTATAAAAGACTGTGCTCTGCAGCCTACTATGCTTGGTCAGACTTCAGCTAATGTCACACCTTAGGTATGGCTAAGCTGTGCCTGTTTTTGTGCTTCCTTTTTACAGAATCCTCTTGCCAGCTACCGAGGAAAAGACCTAAACCCACTCCGGGCTCTAGCAAATGTCTGAGGACCCGCGGAAGCTTTTTGCTTCCCGGGAATTTTATCACAGAATCTTTAAATTCAGGAATAGAGAGAATATGAGGACAGGCTGCGGAAGGATGCGAAGGAGGAATAGAGAGAAGAAAGGGCCATGCTTCAGAAGGCTATGCGAAGGGTAATGCAGGAGTTGCAAAATAACTTTTTTTTTTCTTTTTTTTTTTAAGAGAAGCTGCCCCCATCTACGCTACCGCTGTAACAGCAGTTTTACTCACCGGTATGGCAGCGTCAAGGACCCAACACACTTTGCAAAAACTCTTTCACAAGCCAAACTCATAGGTAGCAGGCCTCCCTCCGACCAGGGAACGGTTTTCCAGCCATCTGCATCTTCATCTTCCTCCTTCAAGGATAAAGATTAAGTTTAAACAATTTTGTTGCAATTTTATAACCTTTAAAAACAAATATATACACATATATATATATATATATGTATTTACAAGATGTTACAGAACCGCCAAACCACCCCAGAGAGAGCACAGCCCAGCCACGGAGAGCAGAAAGGGAAGATGTCGAAGTCAAAGGCAGCACTGGCGCAGTACGGATTTGAACGACGAGCAAGGGTCACGCAAGAAAAAAAAAAGCGTAAGTGAGGAAGAGGATCACAGTAAGGGAGATGAAAGAAAAGCGAGGAAATTGAAAAACAAGAGAGGTATGCGGGTAGAGGAAAAGTAATTCACGTCAGATGATCCAGCGCTGAGCCAAATAAAATGACAAATAGAGCCAGGTTCTCGAGCTATAGGAGACACAGATAACAACGGCATGCAAACACGCTGCATGTTTCCATGCTAGGCGGCATGGCATCAGTTTTTACAGAGGAGTGGGGGTGGGGGGGGGGGGTCTGATTCTCTGTCTTGTTATGGGACCTAAAATTCCTATGAGCCACCCTGCCCGGCGCCCCTCAGTGCTGCCGGTGTTCTTCCTTGCCAGGTATCTAACACCCGACCATCTACTAGTGATGTTTTTACACCTAGCACAACGCCGCCTCGCAAATTTCAAAGATTTTCCTTCACTTGCTCTTCAGAGTCCAAAAAAGCTGCAGATTGAGGGAGAAAGGAGGACGGAAATACATTTTTAATTTCATGGGACCTTCAAGTTGAAGCACTGCCAACTTTTCCATTGATTTTTTTTTTCCTTCTTTCTCCCAACTGTACCCCATAGAAAACTTGCTCATTTGCAGAGGAAGTCTTTCGGAAGAGACGTATGTCCGCCCAGAGTGGATAGTTTCGGAAAGAGCCGAACGTCCCGTGATTTATTTATGCAATTTAGGACGTAATAACCGCCTGAAATTAAGTGCACCCAAATTAGACAGAGAGCCATCAATGGCTAAGCCTCCTCTTCACTTGATTGAGGGAATGAAAGGTTACCATTTGATGGAGCATCCTCCCACACACACACACACACACACACCACTATGTATGTGGACCTGGCTGAACAGGATTAGCGAGTGAAAGTCTGAGGCGTGGGAACCACTTCCTCTCCCACTGTTTCATACTCAGACAGGTGCCTGGGGGAAATGACATCAGTCCAATCAAAGAAAGGCTGGGATTTAGACGGAGGCTGTATCGCCCAGGTGATCCTCATCGGGTCAGTTTCCAAGATACTACTTCAGACACGGGTTGAACATTTCATCACTTATGACGGGGAGAAAACCAGCGTCTCAAAAGCTGGCCTAGTACAACTGCATGATGTCTTTCTGCTTCGAGACAGGATGGACACGCATGCCGCGTGCGACTGTGTATGAAAATACATTTATTTTGCCAGAAATGGGCAAAAATTCTGATTAAACCCATTCATTCTGAGACGACCGTAATTAAGTTGCTATCGATTTGCTGCCTCTGTGGGGGCAGTTATGGAAAAATGGTCAGATGCGAGGGCTCGCTCCACGTTGTTAAGCAAACTTAAAAACGTGGATCGGGATTCAGATTGTGGAGTTTATGCAATGCTTAAGTAAAAGTTTATCAATAATAAAAAATAACATCATTAGCTGTAATATTGAGTAGTCTGAAGTTTAATTTCACCCCCCCCCCTATTTTTTCTCCCCAATTGTACTTGGCCGATTACCCCACTCCTCCAAGACGTCCCGGTCGCTGCTCCGCCCCCTCTGCTGATCCGGGGAGGGCTGCGGACTACCACATGCCTCCTCCCGTACATGTGGAGTCGCCAGCCACTTCTTTTCACCTGACAGTGAGGAGTTTTGCCAGGGAGACATAGCGCGTGGGAGGATCACGCTATTCCCTCCCCCCAGTTCCCCCTCCCCCCCCGAACAGGCGCCCCAACCGGCCAGAGGAGGCGCGAGTGTAGCAACCAGGACACATACCCACATCCGGCTTCCCACACGTGGACACGGCCAATTGTGTCTGTAGGGACGCCCGACCAAGCCGGAGGTAACACGGGGATTCGATCCGGTGACCCCATGTCCCCAGGCAACGGAATAGAGCGCCACGCCACCCGGACGCCCTTAATATTTTTACTTCCTTCTTCTTCCTTCGGCTTGTTCCCTGTTTTTCAGGGGTCACCACGGTGGATTTCACAGTTTCTGTGAGGGCACAGCACCAATGGTGGCCGTTGTTAACCCGGGCCTCGACCGATCCAGTATGGTCTTGTCAATCCGCATGCTGGCTTGGCAAAATTTTACTCGGAGGCCCTTCGAGGGCACACCCACTAACCCTATGGACGGGGGCACAAGTAAAGCGCTGGATGCCATCCCAGTATTTATGGACTTGCACCCATGCCTGTCGCCAAATTATTTTTACTTCCTAACCAAGGTTTTTCTACCTACCTCTGCACCTTCGTGTGCCACTAACTGTTACCTCGGACCACCATTTTGTTTCCTTTTCTGTTCTTGTTGTGATGTATGCATCAAATTTGAATTCAAATCACAACAAATGTCCTCACCTCTTTCATAGTCTCCTCACTCCTTACTTATTGGGTCATTTTCTCATTTGAGCCAATTACTCCACATCCTAACCCGAGATTGTTTTTCCAGGGGGTTTTGCACCAATGCTGGTTTAGGCGAGCTTACCCATGTAGCACATTTCACACATAAAGGCAATTCAAAGTGCTTTACAGAAAAAAAAGACATTAACTAAGAGATAAAGAAGTTAAGACAAGATTAGTTTTCATTATGAAAATGACTTCAAACCATTGTGGATTTGTGTAATACTGCATGGCACCTATGTCAGCCATTGATAAATAAGTACGATAAAACTGAAATATGCAATTTGACAAGGGGAATTTCTGTCTAATACGGGGACCACAGAATCTCGGAGGAGAAAGCCTGGTGCAAGGCTTGTCAAGAGCGTTTATTGTGCTCCAAAACAATGGGCAGTTGGCAAGCCATTTAAAGCAGTTTAAAGAGTCATTGTTAAAATGTATGAATTTCGCAGCCTCGACCCTGGCTTTAGCAGAGGGCAGCTAGTGTAGGCTCCTATTGTGTCTCCAGCCAACTCCTTTTCAGCTGTGCTGGCAACACATGGAGACTAATTCTGATAACACGTGGAGGAGGAAGGAGCACATCAGCACATGGAGATTAAGCGTTAAACTGCTGCTCACCTCCGTTCTAATTGGGTGCCCTTTAATCTCTGGTTTGATGAGGGCTGAGGCAGTAGGTGGATCGTTGGAAGCTTTAATTGTTTTGCCCGCCATGTGGTTTCCAGCTGTCCATAGCAAACACTCTGAAGTCAGTGCTGTCTACAAGGCTGATTGTCTGGGGCGTCCGGGTGGCGTGGCGGTCTATTCTGTTTCTTACCAACACGGGGATCGCTGGTTCAAATCCCCATGTTACCTCCGGCTTGGTTGGGCGTCCCTACAGACACAATTGGTCGTGTCTGCGGGTGGGAAGCCGGATGTGGGTATGTGTCCTGGTCGCTGCACTGGCGCCTCCTCTGGTCTGTTGGGGCACCTGATCCTCCCACACGCTACGTCCCCCTGGTGAAACTCCTCACTGTCAGGTGAAAAGAAGCAGCTGGTGACTCCACATGTATCGGAGGAGGCATGTGGTAGTCTGCAGCCCTCCCCGGATCGACAGAGGGGGTGGAGCAGCGACCGGGACTGGTCGGAAATTAGGGCAATTGGCCAAGTAAATTTGGGGAGAAAAAGAGGGGGGAAAAGATGGCTGATTGTCTGCCACCTGCCCTGCCAGTGGGCCAGTACGCCAAGGCAGTGGTTCTCAATCTGGTCCTCAGGTACCACCAGTACTGCTGGTCGAACTCAAATCGTCTGTTGTTCCAGTCATTCCAGCCTCCAATTAAGGAGGTTTTATACCTACAACAACAACAGGTGAATGTAATTAAAGCTGAAATCTTCAACCTTTCTCCATCCATTAATACGTCATTATTTATCCATGTGAAAGGCGATGACGTCACGATTCTGTCAGACAAGTAGAACAGTGTTCCGATGTAGTTTGATTATAGGAGGCAGCAAGAAATACTGTTGGCAACTGATTTTCTCCGACTACAAACAAGCTGTAACAGCCGTTGTCGCTTGTGTGCCTTCAGCTCAGCAGTAAACAATTCCCCACCCTTGTAAAAATGGGTTCCTTGAACCTAACGAGCTCATGACAGATATGGACGCTTGACTGGAGATGAGTCGTTTTGGGCCCTAATGAATTAACAATCGTGTCTGTGTTTTGTTGCAGTATGTCTGCAGAATGAATGGGTTGAAAATAATGAAAGTCGTTATTACGATGGCCGGTATACTCATTATGTGGACACTGTACTTTTTTGATTGGTTTTTGATCATTTTCTGTAAATAATGTGACGTTTGACAGGCTTTAATGTAATTTACCCACAGCTTTTAGGGGGGCATTTTGACTAATTATGTGATTGATGCCACACGAATTGGGTTGGGAGAGAAAGGGCCTTTTGGTATGGTTTGATCTCTAAGGAAGGTCACAACACCAAAACGTTAGAGATAAATTAAACTAGTTGCTGCAAGAAGCAGTGTGCAGAGATCTGTTTATTATCTCCACCAGGCAGGTAGCCTGGAGGGTTGTGTGTGTATGTGTTCGTGACTAATCTCGCAAACTACTGGACCTATCAGCCTAAAATATTTTGAGCACAGAGCAGTTATGACTGTATGATGAGGAACCTCTCGTGCTTGCAGTGATTCAAAACCTTCGAAAGATGTTTGTTCTCACCATCACCGCTCCCTCTCTCCATTTACTCTCTAGTTTTCTTGACCAACGCTGCTCTCCATCAGTGGCGGCTGGCCAGCACAGGGCGCTGGGGTACCGCCCCCTTCAAATATCAAGAGATGACAATCTACTTAAACATATTAAATATGATTTAGTTGTATAATGCAAATAATTATGAAGTAAAAGTGTTGTTCAGTCTGTGAGCGCCTGTCAGCAGCCATTAAATACTGGTTCAAATGGTGTTTGGTTGATTTCTGTCTGAATACATATACTTCCTGGATGAGGGGCGCCGGCCAAATGATACCTTATATATGCCCTCAAACTTGTGGCAAGCAGGTGACCTGAGGCTGCTGTCTGATTGGTTTCTTCAGATTTGCCATGGGGCACAGTTCTGTGTGCCCCAGAAACTCCCACTTTTATTGGCAGCGAATGGGTATTGTTTAATGTTTTTTGATCTAATGCGATTGACAATTCTCATGGCTGTCAATCATGTTCACACCCACCACGACGCCTCGTCTCAACTGTCAATCATCCACCGTCTGCGAACCCTGATAGAATCTATAGGCTACATTGTCCTTCTTAATAACTCTGTGACTGTGTGGACATTAAAGCAGCTGTCAGGTGTGCTGTGCCAAAGTAAATTGCGCCTCCCCCCAAAAAAATTTTAGCACCAGCCACCACTGCTCTCCATCACTGCCCACTCTGAGTAAACCGTGCACATGCACAAATTACATCTACGGTTGAGTCGGATCGGTCAGTGACAGGGTCAAACCCTAACATTATGTATTCGGGTATGAGTCTTGAGAGAAGTTGATCATATTTTGCAAGCCAGCAAATCATTTACTGCTGATCTCAGCATAGAAGAACTGGAGGAACACTGGATGAACCAAAAGTAATTCGCCTCATTCACCTCGCCAGCACCATTCGACAGGCATGGGCACAAGTCCATGAATACTGGGACGGCATCCAGTGCTTGACCTGTAACCCCGTCCACAGGGTTAGTGATTGTGTCAGGAAGGGCATCCGACGTAAAATTTTGCCAAATCCTTATGCGGACCGAGTAGACCATAGATTGACCGGTCGAGGCTCAATATCAGAGTGGTCAAGGCCCGGGTTAACAATGACCACCATTGGTGCTGTGTCCTCACAGAGTACCAATAGAAACTATAAAAGCCGCTGTGGCGACCCCTGAGAAACAGGAACAAGCTGAAAGAAGAAGATTCACCTCGCCACCAAGCGGAAGTGCCTTAGTCTCCAATGTTATATCTTTACTATAAAAATACAGTTTCAAGAGTAGCATTAATCAGTCAAAGCAGGAAATCATCTCAGAAACTATAATAAAATATTTCCCGTGGCTGAGCTATGTTTTCTTACCATTGTTTTATGAATGAAAGTCAATCAGCAGAGCAGCCATTCGCCTTCATCCATTGTATATCATCAAAACTGTGACGGTTAAACACATCTGAAGTCTTTTAATAAGGGCTGTGAAATTATGATAGCCTGATCGCTGTCATTTCATGTCAGACTTGGCCGCTTTCTTCCGAGGGTCCACCTAGGAGGCTGCACATCCACAGACTGACAGGCAAAATGTTTACAATAGGTAGACTCTCTAGTTTGAGCACTGCATATTAACCCCCCCCCCCTTAATTCCCATTCAATCAACTTGGGTGCTTCGCAAAAGTCTTAATGGCAGGAAAAACATCAGTTTTTCTGTCAAGTGTGCATGTATTTCCCTTCTCCCGGTAGGCAAAAAAGGGGTGGTTGGTCACCAAGTCTGAGCACCGGAGAAGGGAGATACGCACACCTGAAGGAGAGCTGTGCTCTGCTGAGTGTACTCGTGCAAACAATTGCAATTTTCTGAAAATAATGTAAAGTGTAATTCACCCTGACTCACCTGCAAAAACAGAATACTGGATGTGCGAACATGTCCCTTGTAGGTCAGAAACACTTAAAAACTTCTATCGAAAGATTAATTTGTTTGAGCACATCAAAGGTAATGGCGCACGTCTTACTTGCATCTTAGTCAATGATGTTTCTGTGAAATCCCTTAATGAAACTGCATGGGTAATAATACCAAGTGATGGGATATGAGGGAGAGGCTAAGGGAGGATAGTGGTCAGGGTGCAGAAAATGTATATTTTGCCAGTTTTCTTTCCAAAGAATTATAGTGTTAATTTCACACAAAAAAAAGAAGCAAAATCTTTAAGTTGCAGTTCAGGTGAATCAACCATACTAAATTGTCCCTAGGTGTGAATGTGTGAGTGTATGTGTCTGTGTCGGCCCTGTGATGACCTGGCGGCCTGTCCAGGGTGTCTCCCCGCCTGCCATCCAATGACTGCTGGGATAGGCTCCAGCATCCCCGCGACCCTGAGAGTAGGATAAGCGGTTTGGATAATGGATGGATGGATATATATTTCTAGATGCTTTCAGTTTGTGAGAAAGATGCCTGGTTCATGAGATGCTTCACATTTGAAAAAATGAAGATTGCCAAATTTCTGTCCCCATCCAGATTAGTTGTGTAATGCTAATGGTTTTACGAAACTGGTGTGCTGGGTCTACAAGACATCTGATCAAAGTAGAAGTTGTTGCCCCTTGCATGTTGGTTGTGGCAGTTTGCTGCGATATGTGTCTCATAACAAATACCCTAGGTACCTCCCTGCAGCACACTTCCTGTTCAGGAAAGGTTACTGCAATGCCCACACAAAGCACCCATGAGACAACAACAAGAGGTGAGAAAGAGGTGGGTGTTTTGCAATGATTGACAAAATGGCAAAAATGGTGTTACGTTTGTAATCTTTTTATATACCAAGCCACAGTCCACAATCAATATTGGGAATTTCTTTAAACAGACCACTTTTGCAAAATCAATGGTAGACGCATGAACAAGTTCAATACTGTGAATACTGGTAAACACCTTGTAAAATCTATAAGGAATAGCGTTGTGATAGTATTATCATTCATTCCTGCACCTCTCTAGCCTGAGCCTTTAAAAAAAAAGCTTTGCTTGTGCCCAGAGGGCAGGAGCAGGCAGGTAGAGACAATGGTTAACATGGATAAGGCTCTGAATCCCCACTTACTGTGGCGCTGGGAGACCCATAGTTGCTCTTCTTCATGCAGATTATACAAGTGGGTAGGCTGTAGAAAACTTAGGTGAGCTCCTATATAACAAAGTATATTTTTTTCACCATTATAATCAAGGGATTACCTTCAGACAGGAAGACACCAAATTCTGAGTACTTCCCAAAATAGGTGCCTACTTAATTTGAGCCTGATTGAGCTCTTTCACTTGACAATTCCCTTCCGCATGAGCCTTCCTCCCTCTCTCTCTCTCTCTCTCTCTCTCTCTCTCTCTCTCTCTCTCTCTTGCTGCACCGCTCCTTCCCTATGCAAACTCTTTAAATCAGCCTCCATAGCTGCGACTGTGGAATGATTTCCAATGGCAGTGACTCTCTCTATTGCAATTCTGTGGTGAGGCCCAGTGCATTTGCCCTGTCACCTCCTTGGTGGATTAAGCTCCAGGCTTGAATGAGAAATTGCTCAGCCATGACGCCTGCAATCAGAAGTCCCATGCCCACCATGACACCTGCCACCAACCTACATTTGGTGTTGCACAGTTACATCTGATTTCCTTGTCATAGATGTAGCTAGGAGGAGCAGCGCAATGTATTTAATTGGAAGCCAAACAAATCAGTCCTGTTAGAGTTGTCCAGATTTTAGGGGCGGAAAAGGTTTGAGAATGCAGCTTTCACATTGAGTGTGCAAACTCCACACCTACACTGATAATTCTAATATTGTCTAAAAGTGCCACTAAAGGGTTAGTTCAGATTTTTTTGAAGTGGGGTTGTATGAGGTACTTATCCATAGTCAGTGTATTACCTACAGCAGATGGTGGTCGGCGCACCTGCAGTTTGGAGAAGCAGGCAGGAATATAGGCAGGGTTAGCAAGCAATGTACTGTTGTGGATGGGGCCAGAAACAAAACGTATTTAAGCCACCTAAAAAAAGACCCTCCTAAATAAATCAATATCAGTTCAAGTGTACGCTATATTTAAAATATTTTCACTACCTTACCTTGCCGTCACAGCCCCCCCCCCCTTTTTTTTGGCACTACATTTTCTCAGCCGTAGGACTTCCGTATTCCTACGCATAAGCACGGCTGTGCTAAGTAAGCACTGTATTACATTGCCTGCAGATCAGCTGTTTGGGTCAGTTTCAGCAGTTTATAGAAGAGACCAAAACAAAGAAAGAAATTCACTTTATTTTGTCATTGTATTCTTACAATGAGTTTTATTGTTACAACATATTTGTACTCTGCATGTAACTCATCCTATTGTATAGGAGCAGTGGGCAGCTGCAGTGTCCGGGGACCAACTCCAGTTCGTATTTCCATTGCCTTGGTCAGGGGCACAGGCAGAAGTATTAACCCTAATATGGATGTCTTTTTGAAATACAAGAAAATAAAAATGAGTGATTATAACAACGACGACAAAATGCCGTTCACTGTGGAGACGAAAGGATACCTTTACGAACCAGTTTTTGGCCCTCACTAAATTATATTGCATTGCTATAAGAGTCCACTCAGCAGAGTGCGGATCTCGCCAGGCGTATCTCCCCTTCTCCAGACTACAGGTTGGTAAAACATGCAACCCTATAAATAATACTGTTAATGTAAATTTCAGTTACACATAAATATACGTACATATTTGATCTATCACCACCTTTTTTGCACTTTTATAAGACAGGAAGGTCTGTCCTCGATTCAAATTCGTTTAAGACACACTGAAGACAGTAGCAGTGTTACAGGAAATGCTTACTTATGATTGGTTTATTGCAGATATACATATTTATTATATATATTTTTCAGTTGTCCTGTATAAATGTAAAAATGTAGTCAAGTTGTGTCATGACAGCAAAGTCATTGATGTACATGGAAGCAGTTGTTGATTCAGCAATAGTCAGCGACCTCAGAAATGCCCTCAGCTGTGCTTGGAATTTTAAGTCCAGATCAGTTACTGTGAAAACTTACACTCTTAAGCTAACCTGCTCCCTGGCAGGCTTACTTGAGATGAACCCGACCAAGCCTTCAGCATTTATTTAGCAGACAGTTCAATTAAATGTTCCGCTTGTATTGATTGTGGTGTGTTGTATATTGCCACAGTGAGGGGAAATAGATGCCCTCCTGTGCCACACCACGACCCTGAAGAAGAACAACCGCCATCTCGACCATAGAGATGGCTTTTCTGTGAAATAGAAACACCGTTTAAAGAGGTGCAACACGTTCTAACATATCAATCTTCTGATAAAGGTTTTTAAGTGTTTCTAACGTGCTTGCTTCTCTGGGTTGTTGGCTAGCTAAAAACATGATTCAGATGACTGTTAGTGTCCAATTTGGGCGCAATATGTAACATTATTACTCAACTGAAAATGTGCAGTCAATACTGGGCCAACGTCCAGCAACATACTTAGACAATGATTCCGTTTCATTCTGTTCCAAGTCAGACAGTTGTGTTTCACATCTACGACACTGTGTGTCCTTGTTCATCATCATTTCAAATCAACGAAGAAGCATCGTCCTCCTTTAGCTGGTGCTTCACTATTTCACTGTTAAGCTTTCTTTTTTTTATTATATTTGTTTTTATACATGAGAATCATGGGCTTAAATATGATATTAGGAAAGGATGGGGGGGGTAACTACCTAAGTAACTACTACTAGTAACTACTGGTAACTAATGGTAGCTACCGGTAATTATCCCGGCATTACCGAGCTGTAATGTAAAGTGGTACCGATATTTTTGTTAAACTCTTCGTTTTATTGTTTCAGTTAGACACATTGATGATGAGGAGACATATGAGTGGCTACTCTTACCTTGTTAACATGTCCAACATGGTAGTTGACATGACCCCTTCACATGGAAATGAGAAGAGGGACAGCCACTGCTTGAATATGATGACAAAAGCCTGATTTAAATGTGAGGCAAAATAATTAGAAACCACCCCACACTCGATATTTAATGTTTACTTCAGTAGGCCTCCCTGAATTCATGTTGCAGAGAAGGTCTCCACATCCTCCTCCATCCATCCATCCATTATCCAAACCACTTATCCTGCTCTCAGGGTCATGGGGATGCTGGAGCCTATCCCAGTAGTCATGGGCGGCAGGCAGGGAGACACCCTAGACAGGCCACAGGGACACATCCACATCTTCCTGTACCACAAGATGTTTCAAATATTGGCTACTCCAAACCTACACAAATCTGTGGGAATTGAGGCGACTCTCAATTGTCGGAGGCTCCATTACTGTTGCAGGAGGCTGTGTGAGATGGATGACTCCATCAGTCACTGTGGAAAGGTGGCTATTAGATGCAATGCAACAACTGTTTATCGGCCGACATTTGGCTGTGATAAACCTACCCTTTATATAAATAAATAAATAAATATGTGTGTGTGTGTGTGTGTGTGTGTATATATATATATATATATATATATATATACATATATATATATATATATACATATACATACATATATGGTTTGTTTGTTTTATTTATTTATTTATTACATTTATTTGGGAAGGGATAATGTACATTAATCAACATTCAAGCAAATGTAAATGTAATCGAGTTAGCTAAGAGGCTAATTTCCATCGGCAATCCCTTTGCCTGATGTTAGGCATCTTAGGATAATAAGTACAAATAATGAATATAGGCACTTGTGTCCTGAGAAGTCATTGGCTTGAACAACTACCCCAGCATGCTATCCATGTTATTAATAATCCACCAATTAATATTCTGACATAAGGAGTGAACACTCACAACTTTCTCTTGCCTCAGCAACATCTAACATGCCTGAAACCTTTCTTGCAGGCTTTCAATATTACAAACTACCAACCAATCCATGTATTTACATTGCATTTTCCATCCCCTTAAAATCTCGCAGGGCTTTATCTTGTCAATTTTTCTTCTTTTTTTTTTGTTGGTGAACAGTCTTACTACTTGAATTGTTTTATTCCTCTTTTTTCATTTTGTTTCACATTTTATATTTCATTCATTTATTTCTGTTAAGTAATTCCACAAGACATGAACTGGTAGCCTTTTATGAAGAACTTGATGGCATCAGTTGTCTTGCTGATTTTTCTTCTTTTCTTTTTTTTTTGTTCTTTACTTGTTTATGGCACACACACAAAAAAATCTGCCATTTTCACCTACTCATAAATTGACATTTTTCAAAAGTATGTTATGTAGGCAACCAATCTGAAACTAGGTATTAGATTGCCCTTTAAGCAGACGTGGGAGCCTGTACTATATGCAGCGAAATGTCTTTCATCAACAGACAAAGTTCACAGATTCTATCCAGGTGTGTATGATTTAAATGCGAAAATGAAAAAAGAAATGAAACACCATTTGTTGCATGTTTTTTTCCTACTGCTGCATGCATTATTTCAGTTTAAATTAAAGTTCAGACGCCTTCAAACGAACAGAACCTCAGTGTGACTACACAGCGGCAGCTGGCAAAACGGCTCTCCACTGATCCTCCCACCCTCTCTGTAGCTTCTTGTCTCCTGGTAACAATGAAATTTCAGCCGAATTAATGTAGAAAAATTGTACCCATTAATGAAGTGACCATCCCTTTGACTCATTAATATTTCGTGTGGTGTTCTCCTCTATTGCCATTTGGCATAATAGGAGAAGGGGGATACGTTCTTGCCATGACAAAGTCACGGTGCACAGTGTAAAGATTCCTGAGACAGCCTCGCCCTTGATGTGGGGCTTTCACACGACCTGATTTTTGAGAGATGTTCTCAGATCCTAATATGAGGGTAAGTAAGTAAGAATACAAGAAGAGTTTTGACCTACAACCACCTACTGTGAAGCCATTGGCTGTGCAAGGAGAGTTCAGCAGCTGGAGGGGCAGATCATTTATATGCACTTTCAGCGTAACACACTAAAATACGTTGCATGCCAAATCAGTTCATGTTTGACTTTGTACAGCTAAAAAAAAAATCTGTCATGGTTGAGTATAATAGCCTTGATGAACACAGCGCCATTCATGCTCTGTACTGGTCAAGGGCTACTTTGCATTTTTTTCAAATTTAGCTCAATATATCAGTCCTCAGTAATGCTCACTATAGGATGGCACCATTTCAGTCTACTTGCTCTTGGATTGAACTTTTACCTGCTGATAACGTCATTGGCAGGGATTTCAACCTAATTTGAAATACAAGCCCCTTTCATTGATTCTCAGACATACCTCCAGGGAGAGAACAAGGCACAGTGGGGAGGAGTCCAACTTCAACCACGAAGAGTTGCTAACGATGCAAATTTGAGTGCTCTAATGACTGCTGAACAGGAATTATGTGAAATGGAGCGTCAACATGAGCAGCCGCTGGCACTGGCAAGTTTTCCTGCCCAAGAAGCAGCAGCAACGGTAGCTTACAGTGACTGGTGGTGTACCTGTAAACAATGATGTATCAGTGCCTACTACAATTGAGTTGCTGTGTGACTGAAAATTTCATTGAGGGTACTTTCTGTTGCCTGTGATGGCCTGGCAGCCTGTCCACGGTGTCTCCCCACCTGCCGCCCAATGACAGCTGGGATAGGCTCCAGCATCCCCACGACCCTGAGAGCAGGATTTGGATAATGGATGGATGGACAGTTTCTGTTGCATGAACATGAAAATCCAGAGGCAGTGCCAGTGTGTGTAAGAAACTGGGACAGCGTTGATCAACCTTTAGATAGTGCGGTTTTGAAGACTTTTTTTTTCCAACATTCCCAAAATAAACTGGAAAAAACAACCTATGCAAGCGGGTTCAGGAATACAGTTGACTATGTACATGTTAGCTAAGGATAAGCGTTGATCAACCTTTAGATAGTGCGGTTTTGAAGACTTTTTTTTCCAACATTCCCAAAGTAAACTGGAAAAAACAACCTATGCAAGCAGGTTCAGCAATACAGTTGACTATGTACATGTTAGCTAAGGATAAGTGACAACTTTCTTGGACAACCAGTTAGCTCAAGTGAAGGACATGATTATACTGTGCAGTATAATCAACAGTTGACTGTTTTATTTCAATGTTTAAGACTATGTCATTAACATCAGCTGATGGCTTGTGACCAACTGTTATATACAGTTTATTAATGTAACGATAAAATGTCCTCAGTTATTTGATCATCGTAACAACACACGAGTCATGGGGTGACTTCTGGGTATTGTAGGAATGGCTGAATCTGGTCAGAACTCATCTGTAAGCTGAAAAATTGCATTTTTTGGCTTCCACAAATTCGGGTAACATTTAAGATTGACATAAAATCCTTAAACATGATGGCAGAATTTTCCTTTAAAGGGTTAGTTCAGATTTCTTTTAAAGTGGGGTTGTATGAGGTACTTGTCCATCGTCAGTGTGTTACCTGCAGTAGATGGCTGTTGGCACGCCCTCAGTTTGAGGAAGCAGGCAGGAGTTTAGGCAGGGTTAGCAAGCAATGTACTGCTGTGGAAGGGGCCAGAAACAAGACGTATTTTAGCCACCTAAAAAATGGCCCACCTAAAAAAAAATTTTTTTTAAATCAATATCAGTTTAAATGAAGACTATATTTAAAATATTTTCACTGTTTTATCTTGCCGTTAGACAGCCCCTTTTTTGGCACTACATTTTCTCAACCATCGAACTTCTGTATTTCTACGCGTAAACAGCTGCATACTGTATTACATCATCCACAGATCAGCTGTTTGGGTCAGAAAGTGCTGTTGCAAGATCAGACCTATATCAAACTTCACTTTTCAGAAGATTTCAAAAATGGTGCATGCTTCTGCTTTTCTGAGCTGTTCAAGCAAAGAAGTGTCCTGGTCACCATATAGATTTCACCGTCTTCCGTTGAGGGATACTGCCCTTACACAACTGTGATTACACTGTATATAGATATCAACACTCCACCCGCAACATTGAGACAAGTCCGCGTTTGCAGTGATAATTTTACTGAAGAGGATTATGTAAAACCACTACCAAAGGTCTGGCAGCTGCTGAAAGCCCAGGATGCAGCATTCAAGTCAGGTACTGCGAGGCCTACAGCGCAGCCAGATACAACCTCAAAAAGGGCATCAGAACAGCCAAACATAACTATTCCTTATGAATAGAGGACCACTTTCACAATAACTCCAATCCCCTGCGAATGTGGCAAGGCATTCAGTCTATCACAGACTACAAAAGCTCCAATAGCAGTCCCACTGTCTATGATGCCTCCCTGCCAAACGAGCTAAATCATTTCTACACCCGCTTTGACAAGGACATTACTGACCTAGCCACAAAAATCCCCAGCCACCTAGAAAACCAGGTGCTCATTCTATCAATCGCAGAGGTCAGAGAATCACTGCGCAGAGTGAATACATGGAAGGCCGCCGGACTGGATGGCTTACTGGGTCCGGTCCTCCGGGAATACTCTGACCAGCTGGCTGAGGTCTTCACAACTATATTTAACCTCTCACTGTCCAAATCCATAGTCCCGGCACGCTTTAAGACCACCTACATCATTCCTGTCCCGAAGAAATCAACACCCACGTCTGAATGACTACGACTCATAGCACTCACCCCCATTGCCATGAAGTGCTTTGAAAGACTGGTTCTGGCTCACATCAAAAACACTACCCCACCTCCACACACACACACAAGCACACATTCGACCCACATCAGTTCGCCTACTGTCCCAAAAGGTCTGCGGCAGATGCCATTGCCACTGCCCTGCACTTTGCTTTGACCCACCTTGAACTTAACAACACATATATCCACATGCTGTTATAGATCTGCCTTCAACACTATCATGCCCGCCAAACTAATCACCAAACTTCTCTCCGTTAGCCTAAACCCCTCCCTCTGTAACTGGACCCTGGACTTCCTGACCAACAGACCTCAGTCTGTTAGGTTAGGTGACCACACCTCCTCCACCCTGACCCTCAGCACAGGTGCCCCTCAAGGCTGTGTTCTGAGCCCCCTCCTTTTCTCCGTCTTTACCCATGACTGCCTGCCAACTCACCCTTCAAATGTAATAGTTAAGTTTGTGGATGACACCACAGTCATTGGCCGTATCACCAACAAAGACGAGATGGCCAACAGGGACGAGATTCAGCACCTCACATCATGGTGCACTACCAACAATCTTGTTTTCAATGTGCAGAAGACGAAGGAGCTGATTGTGGACTTCAGGAAGTCTAGAAGCTGCAGACACTCCCCCATACACATCAATGGGGTGGAAGTGGAGTGTGTCTCCAGCTTTAAATTCCTCGGAGTCCACATCAGCAAGGAACTTCCCTGGACATCAAACACCCAGGCCCTTGTGAAAAAGGCCCAACAACGCCTGCATTTCCTGAGGAGGCTGAGGAGCGCCCGTCTATCTCCCAAAATTCTCACCAACTTCTACTACTGCACCATAGAGAGCATCTTGACCAGCTGCATCTCGGTGTGGTACGGCAACTGCACATCAGTAGATCAGAAAGCTATGCAGCGGGTTGATGGGGGACCACCCTCTGTTGCAGCCTTCATCTGCCTTCACTGCCTTTGTGACCTGGAGACATCTTCCACCAATTTCACTGTTGAGGTCTTTGTTGGGTCGCGCTTCGTCTGGAACCTCCCCCTTGACCTATCTGCCTTGGGTGACCCTACCAGGAGCCAAGCTCCAGGCAGCATAGCTCTTGGGATCATTGGTACACACAAGCAATATAACGGATAACAAGACATATAACAGATAACTCCCAGAGGAGATAAATGGAGAAGTTACTTATTGCTGTTAGAGGATGTATTATTGTAAGTTTATGTCAACTGTACCTGGTCGTACTCCACATTGCCCAAAGATGAAGATGAGGGAATGTCTTGAAATAAAGCAATGGCTATTGACTTTATCTTCTCTGCTATCATTTAGTTGAAAATTCAGTTTCTATCACCCTATATCACAAATCACACCCTATATTCTTTAATTTCCCTTGGGATCAATAAAGTATCTATCTATCTAGAAAGCAATTTCCCTTAGGATCAATAAAGTATATATCTATCTAGAAAGCAAGAAGGAAGCTAATTTAATTTGTCATTGTACAGTTGTTTGATTACAATGAAATTTATCTTCTGCATTCAACCCTTCCTATTGCTGCAGCACCTGGGGACCAACTCCAGTTCCTTTTCCTATTGCCTTGCTCAGGGACACAGGATGGAGTATTAACCCTAATATGCATGTCTTTTGATGGTGGGAGGAAACCGGAACACCCGGAGGAAACCCACGCAGACATGGTGAGAACATACAAACTCCACACAAAGGACTTGGGGTGGCCTGGGGTTTGAATCCTGGACCTTCTTGCTGTGAGGCAACAGCGCTAACCACTGGGCCACTGTGCTTTTCTATCTTCCTATCTATCTAGCTATCTATCTAGCTATATATCTACAGCTTTCCTTTATTGGCATGCTACATTTTCTGTCTAAATTGAGCGTAAACATTATTTTCATTGCACTGGATTATTTTTATTGAAATTTTGCATTTTTCATCCAGCATTTCTTATTCACAACTTTTTGGGTTTTTTTTGTAAGTTTGCATAAAAAACATGTTGATGGAAAAATAAGTACTAATTATTTTGCTGGCATCGTTTAGCAATTTGGGTTAGGGCAGTATCTTGGAATATGTGAACATCATATAGAAGAATGTTTGCGCCATAAGGTATGCCTAGCCCTGTGAAATGGCCTCTTTAATTTTACAGATTCATGACCAATGCAACTGCAATGCAGGGCCAAATATCTAGCAACTTTTTCTGGGGATTTTTTTCCCGCCCCTTTTCTCCCCAATTGTACTTGGCCAATTACCCCACTCTTCCAAGCCATCCCGGTCACTGATCCACCCCCTCTGCCGATCCAGGGAGGGCTGCAGACTACCACATGCCTCCACCGATACACGTGGAGTCGCCAGCCGCTTCCTTTCAACCTGACAGTGAGGAGTTTTGCCAGGGGGACATAGCGCATGGGAGGATCAAGTTATTCCCCCCAGTTCCCCTCCCCCTGAACAGGCGCCCCGACCGACCAGAAGAGGTACTAGTGCAACGACCAGGACACATACCCACATCCGGCTTTCCACCCGCAGACATGGCCAGTTTTGATAATCAACCCGGTCACGGCTCTTTCCTGTCCCGGCCCCACAGTGGTGGAATGAACTCCCCACTGATGTCAGGACAGCGGAGTCGCTGCCCATCTTTCGGCGCAGGGTGAAAACTCACCTCTTCAAGAACTACTACCCTGTTACTTGTTCTTAGCACTTATTTGTATTCACTCATTTAAAAAAAAAATCTCATTCTTGCACTTTTACTTTAGCACTGGTTTTGCTCTTAGATGCTTGTTTAGATGCACTTATGACCTCTGATGACTAGTAGTTCTCCTGATTTCCTGCGTTAAATGCACTTATTGTAAGTCGCTTTGGATAAAAGCGTCGGCTAAATGACTGTAATGTAATGTAATGTAATGTAATCTATGTCAGACATATCGGTTGGGGAAGCAGAACTTTTATAGGTATTTACAGCCATGTGATTACTTCTCTAAAAAGATAAATGGATCTATTCCAAGAGAGATTCCAGCGGTTATTCGTGTATTTATTGATGCATAGAACTCAGAAAGCAACAAACATCTTATAAGTAAGTTATACTATGGCATCACATCACTGAATAAGGACTCTACAGACTATGTGAAACAACGATGGGAAAAAGAGCTGGACACTGAAATAACTGAGGACATGTGGTTGGAAGCCTGGAAAATGCAATCGTCCTCCACCAACTCCCGGACCCGGAGAGACTTCTGCTGGAAAAACCTGATTCGCTTTTTTAATCAGCCCTAAACAGAAGTCCAAACAAACCGGCACTCAGCTGAGCTGCTGGAGGGAATTTGGAGAAGTCATGGTTGATCATGCCCATGTTTTTTGGTCGTGTCCCTCCATTCAGACTGGAAGGCAGTATCAGTTATCATCTCAAAAACCCTGGGTTTTAGCATCAGTACTACATTCTCATCCTTGTTTCTTGGACAGACTCCTGATGGACTAAATAAAACTGATGTCTCTTTTGAAAATCTTGCTGGTGGCAAGTAAAAAAGCCATTACAACACACTGGCTTCAGAAAAATAGTCCTACTATTGGACTTGTTCTTTCAGAACAGATGACTTACTCTATTCGGCTCCAAAAAGAACTGGGAGAAAAACGGCGGGGAAAATGGTGTATTTATATGGCCAATGAGAAGGATAGCTCATAGTTATTGTAAGTATACTGTATATGAGACATTCTACTTCAGCGGTTTCTTGATCGACCCTCCTGTTTTTTTCTGTTCTTTTTTTCCCGTTCTTTTTTTTTCTGTTTGTTGTTTGTTTTGTTTTTTTCTTGTTCCTGTAAGGGAGAAAATAAAATAAAAAGTAAAATAAAAAGAAATAAAAAGTTATATTAAAAAAAAGTGTTTTGCAATGTGATGTTTCTGCATTTTGTCCACTCCTTGTTTGTGTCAGGATTATTTGGGTAAACTGTATAAACAGAAAGTATTAAAAAAGTATAAAAAAATAAAAAGTATAAAAGTATACAAAGAAAGAAAGAGGAAGATGCAGAGGACAGGATGAGATGGAAACGGATGATCCGCTGTGGCGACCCCTAACGGGAGCAGCCGAAAGTAGTAGTAGTAGTTAATAGATAATCCTGATCCATTTGAACAAATTCTGGGAACCTGACAATTCATTTCACCATCCCATTTCACACGTTCACTGAAAGATATTTTCCTATATCTGCATCCACCTCCACCTGGCAAGCACCCTCCAGCGCTGCTCTAACCTGTCATGGTAATGTAGCTCCCATAATACTCATGTCTGATATATGAGAGTGCCATTTACGTGTCCCACCCCTCCTCAAATTCTCATCAGCAATTTTAAAAAATTATTGTGACCCACAACTTATATCCCTGACCTCCATTATATTCTGTGTGATCTTATAATTGAATCCTTTACATATAAAACGTGTCCAGAAAACCATTTTGATCGGAATGGAACAAGAGTGGGAAGGTTGTTTTGGAAACATGTTCCCTCAAGGAACAGGCGCACTACCAACTTGATTATTGAATTCTGGTTGGACTGTAAAGCCTCGACACTAAAATTGGGGTCATGGCCTGCGTTTCTGACAAATCTGCTGTGAGATTAAGTTTGGTGCACTTCAAAGGAACCCAAGAATGTGCAGCCTTGTTGCCTTGAGCAATGAAAGCATCCATGTGCAAGTCAGTGGTTAACCAGTCCTAAGAGTGTTAGGTCCACAGAACAGGCCAGTAGTGACTGTTTCTATGGGAACAGTATAAATGGTGGGTAGGTGGTCTTATTTTAACCCTCAAAGAAAATCCCAAAATGTCTGTGACTGTGGTGCCAACGATTGTTAGTTTGCTTTAGAGGACAGATCATCACGCCGGCTTGATCAATTTCTTCTGCCAATTCCTGTTTTCTGCCTCTTGGACTTTCACACAGCTGCACCATCATGTGTTTCACAACCCCCCCCCCCATCCCCATTTCATCTCTGTCTCTCCCTCTCGCCCCCTTCATTGCTGACTTCCTCTCCCTGTCAATCTCCTAAACGATGAAATAGACCTGGTTAGTTTGGTTTCCAATACCGGTAAGAAAAAAAGGGATTGTTAGAGTTAGACGGGAGTGGGTGGCGAGTGTTGGGGTGCGCATGAGTGTGCATGTTTGGTGGTGTGTGGGAGAGTCTGTGAAAGCAAATGACCCAGTAAAGGTAGCAGCACGGTGCTCAGTCACATCCAGGTCTCATATCCTTTACTTGCAATTACTGGTTACACGGTTTTGTGAAATAGGGCGCTTTGTAAGGCAACATAAAAATGTAGATATTACTATCGAAACAATTCTCAAGCACCTTTAGGTCAAAGCTAGTGATTATTATTATCGCCATGAAGAAGGATTTAAGAAAAATTAATGCCAGACTTTTTTAATGAATGTTCCTTTTGAAATACAAAAGCTTATCATCAGACATGGGTCATCAAATGCGTTGCTTAACTGGATGGGTTTAAATAAACTTTATATTTGTTGAACAGTTCATTTTGAGGATAATATACGTACATATGGTTGTTAATCATGATCAGGGAGGATATGGATCGGTTTATTGGCTGTCCATTACACTTGATATCCCAGCTCCAAGTTTGATAAAACTTTGGGAACAATACCATAGAAAGCCTTCTGCATTTTGGGTGAATTCTGAATTTTTTTGTTACTGAATTTTGAGGGGTAATTTTATTTTATTATTTTAATTTTTTATTATTTTTTTTTTCTTTTTCTGTCCTGACTTTCTCTTTGAAAAACATTAATAAAATTGTTCAATGCCAAAAAAAAAAACTTTGGGAAATGATGCATCCTGACACTGAGCTCTGGCATTTAACACCGATTGGCCCAAGATGGTTCATTGTTTAAGTTCCACCCACTTGTATTTTCTGCTAGTTTATATACATGTTCTTTTTTTTGCATGTTCAATTGCCATTATTCCAATATCCACATGTTCAAAGTTTCTAAAACAGGGTTCAGTTATTTCAGGAGGGATGCATTCACTGTATAAATTATAGTTAAGTTACGCATCTTTTATTTTTTAGATTTTCCCCCCTTTTTCTCCCCAGTTGTATCCAGCCAATTACCCCACTCTTCCGAGCCATCCCGGTCGCTGCTCCACCCCCTCTGTCGATCCAGGGAGGGCCGCAGACTACCACATGCCTCCTCTGATACATGGGGAGTCACCAGCCGCTTCTTTTCACCTGACAGTGAGGAGTTTCACCAGGGGGCCATAGCGCGTGGGAGGATCACGCTATTCCCCCCAGTTCCCTCACACCCCCGAACAGGTGCCCCGACTGACCAGAGGAGGCGCTAGTGCAGTGACCAGGACACTCACATCCAGCTTCCCACCCACAGACATGCCAACTGTATCTGCAAGGATGCCTGAACAAGCTAGGGGTAACACCGTAAGTTACACATCATTCATTCCCAAAGGGAAATTCGTCCTTTGCATCTGATACACCCCAACTACACAAGGCTATCCCCAAGTTCTGAGACCAGCGTTTCGCTCAAGGGCAAAGGCAAGGGTACCAGATACCCTAACACGGCATGTTTTTGGATTGTGGGAGGAAAGTGAGGTAGCCAGAGGAAACCACTGGTCACTGTATACAACAAAACATGACATGTTTACTGTTATTTCACCACTTGTTTTTCTTTTGTTGTTATTGACATAGTATGTATAGTCCGAACTCACTCTTACATGTCTTCACGTAGCTTTGTCATGAATACCCTATATTGCAGAGAAGAAAATGTTTGGGGGAGGGTCACGACTACGTATATTCAAAGGCTACAAGAGAAACAACAGGCCTCAGTTCCATAAACTCCTCTGTCATCAGGGACAAATGGATAACACCAATTACTCAGGGAGATAAGCAGGTGCCCATAGGCACAAGGGCAAAGAGTGTTTGGACTTGTGGTAAATCAACTACTTTTCTTTATTCTTTAGAGGAGGCGCTCAGCTCCCAAGGCTAGAGGGAATCTCTGGGTGAGTCTTGCCATTGCTGTATGTTCTCTCTCCAAGTGCAGTCATTGATAAAGAAGAGAGAAGAGAGGCTTTATTTGTCTTAAAGCTACACACTAGAAAACACTCATACGCGGGGACTGGTGGTTGAAGAAATGTTCCTGCTGCATTTTTCCCATCCCGCTGTCCTTCCTCCAGGGGCAGCCAAGAGCAGTCGGCAACCCTTTCCTTTGGCACCTGGAGACCAATTCCAGGTGGACATCTATGTCGTGGTCAGGGACAGGACAGGACAGGAGAGTGTTCGGCACTCAGTATTGAACAACATATTACATCTCCCTTCATACATGTCAATGTGAGAACAGGCTTGTGTGTAAGATCTGCTGCAGATGAGCACACCTAATGCATTTAGGTGTTCAGCATCTTCCTCTCCATGCTCAGCTTGTGAAAGCTTCTCACTTTCACTGCTGAAACAGTTTGGTTTCTGAGCTGCTAAGTGGGCACTTTATGGCCAGAGGAGTCAACCATGCCTATTAATTATGATATAATTTGGTTTCTGAACAACTGGAGCGTGTCATTATATTAATCAATTACTGTCCAGAAAATATTGAGTAGAAAATTGTTAATTAAGTATCAATGCCTTGCAGCTGATGTCATAAAAGAAATTGTAGGGGCATTCTGGGTTCTATCAAGTCCCAGTTTGTCATTCATGCTCTATTAGAGTCAACGGTAGACTGCTCAAAATCTAGCTGTTTCTTAAATAATGTTTAACAGTGGCATATCCATTATATCAAGTTAATTTTGATTAAGTTTCCTTTATTAATCCCCTTGGGGAAATTCATTTACTGCAAATTAACCCATTCTAGCTTTAATCTGTGTGGCTAGGAGCAGTGGGTTGCCGCCTTCAGAGACAACTCCAGTTCTTTTCCCATTGCCTTGGTCAGGGGCACAGACAGAAGTATAAACCCTAACATGCATGTTTCTTTTGATGGTGGGGGAAACCGGAGCCGCGGAGAAAATCCACCGCAGACACAGGGAGAACATGCAAACTCCATACAGAGGATGACCTGGGATGACCCCCAAAGTTGAACAACCCCAGGGTTCAAACCTAAGACCTTCTTGCTGTGAGGCAAAAAAAACTCCCCTAACCCTAAACACCATAGTTTTTGTCTTTCAAATATATGTAAGTGACCGGCATTCTCCCAGGAGGCCAGACCAGCCAGAGCCAGCATTTTGATAATGTGACTTGCGCAAGAAAAACGTGGCTCATAGGAATGCATTGGATACAACTTTGTGGTGCTGGACAAGAAAATTTCAGTGACATGATGTCCCCCAGCACGATTTCATAAATTAAATTTCATGACTATGACACAAAATCTCATCATATCCAGGTGGCAGTGAAGAGTTGCCAGATGGCTGGGCAACCACTGCAGAAATAGTGAGGGAGACAGATAGGAAGGTACTTGGTGTGTCATCTGGACAGAGGAAGGAAGGCAAGGAGACTTGGTGGTGGAATGAGGAAGTACAGCAAAGTATACAGAAGAAGAGGTTGGCAAAGAAGAAGTGGGATAGTCAGAGAGATGAAGAAAGTAGACAGGAGTACAAGGAGATGTGGTGTAAAGTGAAGAGAGAGATGGTGAAGGAAAGGAAAAGGCATCTGGTGAGGAGAGGTTAGACACTAAGGAAGGAGAAACATATTTGTACTGATTGGCTGGACAGAGGGACCAAGCTGCAAAGGATGTGCAGCAGGTTAGGGCAATCAAGGATAGAGATGGAAATGTGCTGACAAGCTAGGAGAGTGTGTTGAGAAGGTGGAAGGAATACTTTGAGGGGCTGGTGAATGAAGGAAATGAGAGAGAGAAGGTTGGATGATGTGGGGATAGTGAATCTGGAAGTGCAGTGGATTAGCAAGGAGGAAGTGAGGGCAGCTATGAAGAGGATGAAGAATGGAAAGGCGGTTGGTCCAAATGACATACCTGTGGAGGCATGGAGGTGTTTAGGAGAGATGGCAGTGGGGTTTTTAACTAGATTGCTTAACACAATCTTGAAAAGTAAGAGAATGCCTGAGGAGAGAAGAAGCATACTGTTACCGATTTTCAAGAATAAGGGTGATGTGCAGAGCTGTAATAACTACAGAAATGTAACTTGATCAGCAACAGCATGAAGATATGCAAAAGAGTAGTGGAAGAGGAGCAATGATGATTACCAAGCAGCAACACTGTTTCATGCCAGGAAAGAGCACTACAGATGTGACATTTGCTTTGAGAATGTTGATGGAGAAGTATAGAGAAGGTCAGAAGGAGTTACATTGTGCCTTTGTGGATTTAGAGAAAGCATATGACAGGTTGCCGAGAGAGGAGGGGTGGTATTGTATGAGGAAGTCAGGAGTGGCAGAGATGTAGGAGGGGTGCAGGATATGTATGAGGGCAGTGTGACAGTGGTGAGGTGTGCGGTTGGAATGACAGATGGGGTCAAGGTAGAGGTGGGATTACATCAAGGATCGGCTCTGAGCCCTTTCTTGTTGGCAATAGTGATAGACACGTTGACGGACAAGCTCAGGCAGGACTTTCCGTGGACTATGATGTTCGCTGATTACATTGTGATCTGTAGCAAGAGTAGGATGCAGGTTGAGGAGAGCCTGGAGAGGTGGAGTTATGCACTGGAGGAGATAAGAGGAATGAAACTCAGTAGGAGCAAGACAGAATACATATGTGTGAATGAGGAGGGGGACAGTAGAGTGGTGAGGATGCAAGGAGTAGAGGTGATGAAGGTGGATAAGTTTAAATACTTGGGGTCATCTGTTCAAAGTAACGGGCAGTGTGGAAGAGAGGTGAAAAAGAGAGTGCAGGCAGAGTGGAGTGGGTGGAGAAGAGTGTCAGGAGTGATTTGTGACAGAAGGGTACCAGCAAGAGTTAAAGGGAAGGTTTACAAGATGGTAGTGAGACCAGCTATGTTTTATAGTTTGGAGACAGTGGCACTGATGAAAAGACCGGAGGCGGAGCTGGAGGTGGCAGAGTTAAAGATGCTAAGATTTTCGTTGGGAGTGAAGAAGAAGGTCAGGATTTGGAACGAGTATTAGAGGGACCGCTCAGGTTGGACGGTTTAAAGACAAAACAAGAGAGGCAAGATTGAGATGGTTTGGACATGTGTGGAGGAGAGATGCTGGGTATACTGGTAGAAAGATGCTGAAGATGGAGTTGCCAGGCAAGCGGAACACCAAAGAGGAGGTTTATGGATGTGGTGAGGGAGGACATGCAGGTTGCTGGCCTGAAGAGAAAGATGCAGAGGACAGGAAGAGATGGAAACAAGTGATCCGCTGTAGCAACCCCTAACGAGAGCAGCCAAAGTAGTAGTAGTAGTAGTAGTAGTAGTAGTAGTAGTAGTACTAGTTAAATTTTAAGCTAAAAAGTATTTGACCGACACTGTTGTATAGGACATCTATTCTGGTCAATATCTCAACATTAATCAAAACAAGGAAGACAAGGAAAATAATTTTCTTTTCAATAAACTATTCAGGGAAACTTTGATGGTTGTCGCAAGCACCAAAATGCTTTTGGAAAAAAATTATGCAACAATGTGCGGTAAAAATGAAAAACCTTAAGGCAACTGAGAGTTGGGAGACCTTTTGTAGACCCGATGGCCCCTAAAGGGAGTCATCCCTGTGCTCCTTATGAATGTTCTCACAGCCTCCTCCTCCAAACAATTGTTTGTTGTTTAGTTTTTTTTAATGATCTTTAGAAAAGGCAGTGTAACGTTCAGCATAAATCTTACAAAGAAAAGCATATGAAAAAAAAAAGTTTTTTGTGACAATAAACAGGTTACACAAAAAGTGGGCACATTGGTGAGAAAAGGTTAAAAATCTATCAAAAATATTGAGGGATAAACATTAAGTTAAAACAGGCACCAAAAGAAAACACAATATATTCAAATCAAGATTTGTTGAAGTTAAGAGTTTATAGGATATAGATATTGGAGTTAGGGCTATCAGACATAATCCCTAACTCTTTGCATTACTGTACCGTCAATATCCTGCACAGCTCATTAGTGTCATTAGTTTTTAGTGACTGATTCAGTCCTTACTATTGACTTTGTAAAGCTTGTTGCTGCTTTTATATCCAAATTAGTCAATTCAAAATAGTCAAGAGAAAATTAATATCCTCAAAATAATGACATGCCATCCTCATAGCCATGCACTGAGCCTGAGCAGAAATCAGCTCTTGAGCGTCCTAGATGAATGACCTCTTTCTTCTCCATTCGGTGCCCAGGCTCCTCAGCTCTATCCAGCCATTGATTATAGATGTGCTCGATAATTTAAACAATATTAATGGAAAAGAGCATGCAATATATCATCAGTCATGTCTTTTTTGGTATTATGCAGCGACCCTTGCAGCCAAGCCTGCTAAATCATGTGACGACATCATTGATAAGATCATTTGTTACTGTCATGCTATATTACTCTTTTGCCAAGACTGAGTCATTTGACCTGAATGAGATACAGTAAGTAAAGGGTTTTGCCCATTATAATGAAAAAATCAGGATGTATTTCTCTAAGAGATCCAGCCACTTTGTCGGTGATGAGCAATAATGCAAGTCTTTCCAGATCAAATGGTTTTTGAGGACAAATTTGACAAGGTTCGGTTTTATGTGCTGGCTGCAGTATTGTGTTGAGTACTAAGGGATTTTTTTTTTAGTTATTTTTCTCTATTAATTCTATTCTGACAAATCATTATTTGCAATAATAGGCTACACAACGTGATTTAATGAGTTAGAATTTCTTTTATAATACGCTCCCTAGATTAATCACTGATTAGGCTATGTTATATACACATGATATGTCACAGCTGTCTTTTTTGTCAACATAAGAATGACTATTTAAACAATATAAACTAATAAAATGCATGTGAAATATACATTAACTAGAAAGAATTCATATAACAGCCAATAATGCCACAGCAGTGAGGACAGTTATTTTTCAGTAGCACATTGTTTGCTTATTGAGACCATTTTTCCTGTCTGAATGGAAGAAGACTAACAACCCTATGATATGTCACACGTTAAAGAGAGAAAAGAGAAGAAGAAATAAATCAATTGGAAGACAGAGTGACTGTTGCAACTGTGTACATGGAGCTACATGGAGATTGAAGAATTCAACAAGAAGTTTTGGTATTGAAGATTTTTTTTTTCGGAGCCCCTAAAGGGACATGAGGAAAAATTTTTTATAAATGTTTCACATGCACAAGAGATTATTTCTCATGGTTGAGCATGAGAAACGATTTCCGGTTAGAAACATAATTACAGATGGCAGCGACAGCAGCAAAGGTGGATGATGTGGATGTATTCATCTTCAAGAGAAAGTGAACCATTCCAGATGTTGTCGTCAACACACTTGGAGATGATCTTGCCATTGACTCATTACATGCTTTGAACGTAAAATCTTAACCATAGATACAAAATGTTTGCAATCATAAGTTGCTTCATCAGCCCTTCTCTCTACCTGGCAGCTGGTTTGGTTATTTCTGTAACGTTTGTGACATTTGCCCTCCTTTTTTTTTCTTTTTTTTTTTTAGATTGACATCAATATCATAAATATTATGACTGATGGGGAGTTAGGACATTACATAGAGAGATATGGCGACCAGCTTGCACAAGGAGCATTTTGCTGGCAAATAACTGCAATTGAGAGAGGTGAAGACTGCACTCATGCATTGTGCGAGACAGACTATGGGAAACACGGAAAACTCCTGCCAACGGTGATAATGGAGGCAATAGACGTGCAGCCAAAGACAGCCGCTAGGTTGAAATGGGATGGCTCCACTTTCATCAGGGCGATCATCACCAGATGTGTGCAAGAAATGGAGGTGGAACGCGGCATCTACTACTACTACTACTACTACTACTACTACTTCTGGCTGCTCCCGTTAGGGGTCGCCACAGCGGATCATCAGTTTCCATTTCTTCCTGTCTTCTGCATCTTCCTCCGTCACACCAGCCACCTGCATGTCCTCTCTCACTACATCCATAAACCTCCTCTTTGGCCTTCCTCTTCTCCTCTTCCCTGGCAGCTTCATATTCAGCATCCTTCTCCCAATATACCCAGCATCTCTCCTCCACACATGTCCAAACCATCTCAATCTTGCCTCTCTTGCTTTGTCTCCAAACCGTTCAACCTGAGCGGTCCATCTAATGTACTTGTTCCTAATCCTGTCCTTCTTCATCACTACCAGTGAAAATCTTATCATCTTCAACTCTGCCACCTCCAGCTCCACTTCCTGTCTTTTCATCAGTGCCACCATCTCCAAACCATATAATTAGGTAGAACGCGGCATCTGATTGACCAAAAAACAACTACTATAGGGGAGCTGCTGGATATTGGCTTGTTTTTGTTGGTTTTTTTTCCAAATGGAAATTCTGCCAAACGACCACTGGACGACTTTTAAGTTTGATATTCGTAATTTTAGTCACAAGCCAGTCTCCTTCGAAAGCACCATGCAGCAGATGTACAAACAGACCAAAATAGAAATACTCCGCATCTACACTTGCCTCGGACACACACACACACACATACACGCCTGGCGGAGATCATGACAGGATTGATACCCGTAGACGCTTCCAAACGGTGCCATCCCAACCCAATCTGCAAGATTGACGTTTGGGCTGACACAGGCATGTTTTTATGTATCGGCATTGACCACTTAGTTTGATCCTAGACCACACGGGTTTAAATCCACCTCAATTTTAAACTGCAGCCAAGCTGAAGGCAGAACAACCCCCTTACCTCTTTCCATACTTAGTAAAAGGTCTTTGAGTTGAATGCCACATTAAATACATACCCAAAAAGTCTGCTGAGGTGCAAGGTGTTTTAATCACATGTCCATGTCAGTAGACATGATGGCTTGGACGATGCATAACCAAAGCTAAGGTAAAAAAAAAAATTTTTTTTTAATATTTTTTTTCTCATTTCAGTATCAACAGACAGGAGAACCAGTCAGGCAAGTAGCCGTCCCTGGGATGAGTGACGCAGAGGTCCTGCATTCAAAATCTCCGTCCACGAGCACCATGCATCTGAAGACAACGTAATTCCTGCGCCAAATCAAGATGCAGAATAGTCTTGATGTTCAGTGATGAGCCACCTTGTGCCCTTGCCATCCACACATCTCTTGAAGATTTTGAAGTGTGCATTGGATCCATTCCTGGTTATGATGGTAAGGATGACCAAGACTCCAGTCCCCCTACATGACCTCAACACTAAGCAGGTACGCGGTACAACCGAGTAATTTGTTGCAAATAATTATCATTGTCATTACTGATTAATATAGAGATGTTTTTCCAATTCATTGCTTGATCTATAAACTGTCACAAATAGCGAAAAATTGTCATGACAAGCTCACACAGCCCTGGCTGATGTCTGTAGATTACTTATTCTATCCAACTGACAATCCAATATTGAATGACATTCAGATTACAGAAACATAAAGCCGAAAATAAGCATATCTAGAAGCAGAGAATAATTGGCATTTCTTACTTGATGAATAAATCAACCGATATGCCATGATGACCTTATTCTATCATGCTTTTATTGCATCGATTTTATCTTTTGCTTTGGTGTCACGGTTTGAAAACTTATCTTTAAAGAACAGAGACCCTCTGAATCAGATTGTTAAATGGTCTACTAGGCTGATTAAGCAGTCACGGCTTAACGCGGCGTCCCTGTACACCAGACAGTTACAGCGGATAACCAGCTCGATTTTGAATGGCGACTCCCACCCTTTGCTCGGTGAATGTTCAGCCTCTTCCATCTGGACGGAGGTTTATAGTCCCAAGGTGTAGAACAAAGTGGTATAAAAATAGCTCATCGCTCAGATGAACAAGCTGTAGCAACCATGCACGTTTATCACGTTTGTCTCTTGTCTGTGTTGTTTGCACAGTGTGTGTCAAGATGGATGCCTCGTCTTACCGCAAACCAAATCGACCTACGGGTACAAATAGAGTAACCTGAACCTGTACCTGATATACTGACTGTCAAAGTCGTTGCTGATCGATTTCGGTTAAAAATGTTGCAGCATTCAGCACAGAATGACGGACCTGTATCATCAAACAACTCCTCCAGCATCACCAGACCGATCTGAAAAAGAAGTCCACTACGTGGAAGTAAGACGAGTAAACATAATTCACGATGTTTTTAATATCTTCGTGGAACCAAAAGTACCGAATGTTGATCTAAAAATAGAGTTAGAAAAATGAGAAAGCTGTGGACAATGATGGTGTGTCAAGAGAAGCCTACTCTGCTTTCTGGGGACATTGCTTGGAACAGTGGCGAGGGGGAAGACTTCACGTGTACCCAGACTGCGACCAGACTATCGTGAGAAGGAATGGCGTGCTGTTGGAAGAGTTCGGCTGAAAGGATACATGGACCACAACATCACACCAATCGGACGGTCACTGGATGAAACTTATGAGGAGGACTTACTCAAACTCTTTTCAAGAATGCCTGCCTTCTAAAGACAACTTAGAGGCTGCCATTTTAACAATGGCACATAAAGCTCTTCTTCAGGAGCCAAAGATCATAACTGACATTTTCCACTCCAGTATTCACAATGCTGTGCCAATGTTCATAACCAAAGACAGCAAAATGGAACTTTTTGAATCTGAGAGGGAAACTAACAAGAAAGTAGCCCAGATAATAAAGCCATCGTGTGAACGCCTAAACCCACAGGAGCCGACAGCCCTTATGTAACATGTGAGAAGCACTGACTAGAGGAAAGCTGAGATCTTCTCACGCTTCTGCACAGGGTTCACTCTGATGTGGAAAGAGGGAACATTCAAGAGGTTGTGTGGTTTAAATCGCAGGCCTGTGGCACACACATATGGAGCAGTTCTTGAATTACCATTTATCTACAGTTCATACCCAGAAGTTCATGCACAGAGTGACAGTGTCCTCTCTGGCAATTGCTTTACTGTGGATACCTTGTAGAGGATATAAAGGATCTTGTGTCACACGGTAGATATTGTAAGACACTATCATAAAACACATTTGATTCTCCTATTGACATTTTCAATCTTATGGTGTTTGTCTGATTTAGAAAATAAAATTCAACAGCTTTGCATTTAGCCTTTAATTGCAATTAATATATGTTCAATCATTCATGGATAAAACAGTACTTTTTCAATGTTTTGTCATAAAGCTAATCTACGCTGAGCTGCCAGGTCACTCATATTAAAAGAAAACATACTTTCGCTCTTAAATCCATTACTATTTGGCCATGCAAATAATTTTGGCTTTATTTCCCAGGTTTTAAGATATCAGCAAGTTGGTAAGTGAGAAAATGTGTTGTTGGAGACCCTTTGTTCTGCTGTGGTTCTCTTTGGGTCCAATAAACTTTTGTCAAACTATGTTAATATCTTGTTTCCTTTATTGTTGTTGTTTTTTTTGTTTTTTGTTTTTTACTGGAAAAAAGTTTTAAAATGCAGTACTCCAGCTAAAAAAAAATCTACCCAATAAAAACATTTTGCCTGTCAGTCTGTGGATGCGCAGCCTCCTAGGCGGACCCTTTCATAAAGCGACCAAGTGTGACATGAAATGACAGAGATCAGGCTATCATAATTTCAAAGCCCTTATTAAAATACTTCAAATATGTTTAACCATTGCAGTTTTCATGATACAAAATGAATGAAGGCAAATGGCTGCTCTGCTGATTGACTTTCATTCCTAAAACAATGGTAAGAAAACATAGCTCAGCCATGGAAGATGTTTTATTGTAGCTACTGAGATGATTTCCAGCTGTGACTGCGATTAACACGTTTCTCCTGAGGAGGCTGAAAGGTTTTAATGTCCGACAGGAATTTTTAACAGCAGTATACCGTTCACTCATCGAATCAGCCCTCACATTCAACATTGCATCCTGGTACAACCTCCTCACAGAGGAAAGCAAGTAAAAACTCACAAGAATCATCCAAAATAACCAGCACCACTCAAACCCAACTGTCAGACCTTTATAATCAGGCAGTAAAAAGAAAGGCAGACTCCACCACTAAGGACCCTTCACACCCCCTTCACCACTCCTTTCCACTACTCCCATCAGGCAGACGCTTCAGAAGACCTTTGGCCAAAAAGAGAACTTACAAAGAATCTTTGATTCCCACTGGTAGTCTACAGTTTAACTCACAATATCTTATTGAAATATATGTTCAACCTAACTAAACCTAATTGAGAAATCTCCAAGGACAGGATGTTGTGTTGCTGTAAAGCCCCTTGAGGCAAATATTTAATATTGGGTTATACAAATAAAATTGACTTGATTTGATTTGACTGCAATATCCATTTTGAACAAGGCTAAGTAGACTGTCACTACCTTTTAATGCTGCTTTGAACATATGCTCTTATTTTTTTATGGAATTGTTCGTGGTTTAATGCAATTTTATGAGTCTTTCATGGGTGCATGATTTTAGTTGTTTGTGAGCCCTTAACCTAAGACACTTTTCTATCATAATGTGATAGACGATAACATTTTTTGTATATTGAATCGTGAATCTTGAAATTGTATTTTTATAGTGGAGACTATGGCTTGTCCACATGCTGGCAAGGTGAATAAGGCAAATTATTTTTGGTTCATCCACTGTTCTTCCAGTTCTGCTGGGCTGAGATCAGCAGTGAATGGTTTGCTGGTGTGGGAAATTCGACCGACTTCTCATTTACTTTCAAGACTCATAACCAAATACATGTTTTGGTTTTGACACCATCGCTGCCCAGTCTGACTCAACTGTAGATGTGAGTCACGCATGTGCATGGTTGACTCAGATCAGGCAGCGACAGAGAGAAGCATTGGTGGAGCAAGCTAGAGTGAATGAGTAGAGGGAGTGGCGATAGCGAGAACAAAGGTTTTTTGAAGATTTTGAATCACCGTAACCACAAGAGGGTCTTCATCATACAGTAATAACTATGCACAAAAGATTTTAGGCTGATGGGGCGTCCAGGTAGTGTAGCGGTCTATTCCGTTGCCTACCAACACAGGCCTCGCCGCTTCGAATCCCCGTGTTACCTCCGGCTTGGTCAGGCGTCCCTACAGACACAATTGACTCTCCGCATAACTGTAGTCCACTGACTTCCGGTTTCTACTGCAGCAGTCATACCAGTTTCCTGTTTGTTGGCGTGTGCTATTGACAATGGCGTATTTTTCATGATGCCTGCGAGATTTACTATGGATAAAAGTCAACAACATGCACAGAATTGTCGACAAACCCTCACCTGCACCTACCAACAAACGGGTGAAAAGTTTCAAGTTGTACATAAACTTACATCCGCAATTCCATCCGTCCGTCCGCTCATCCTCATAATTGTGGACGTAACTTGATATGTACAACTTGAAACTTTTCACCCGTTTGCTGGTATGTACATGTCGCTGATATTTATCCATGGTAAATCTTGCAGGCATCGCGAAAAATATGCCATTGTCAATAGCACACGCCAACAAACAGGAAACTGGTATGACCACTCCAGTAGAAACCGGAAGTCAGTGGACTACAGTTATGCACAGAGCCGATTGGCCGTGTTTGTGGGTGGGAAGCGGGATGTGGGTGTATGTCCTGGTCGCTGCACTAGCGCCCCCTCTGATCGATCAGGGCGCCTGTTCGGGGAGGACAGGGAACTGGGGGGAATAGCATGATCCTCCCACGCGCTACGTCCCCCTGGCCCAACTCCTCACTGTCAGGTGAAAAGAAGTGGCTGGCGACTCCACATGTACCGGAGGAGGCATGTGGTAGTCGGCAGCCCTCCCTAGATTGGCAGAGAGGGTGGAGCAGTGACCGGGGCGGCTCGGAAGAGTGGCGTAATTGGCCAGATACAATTGGGGGGAAAGATTTTAGGCTGATAGGTTTGCGAGATCAGCCGCAGACACACGCGCACACGTGCACACGCGCATGCAACCAAACACATAATCCCCTCCAGGCTGCCACATGGTGGAGATTATAAGCAGGCACTGGAAGATGCTATTGTGACTGCTCCATAATAATGTTGCAGATGTTCTGGATATCTATTATATATAGAACTACTGCTACTGCAGTCAGTGCACACACAGTAACAGATCAATCCTTTCTCCTAGGTAATAGGTGAAGTTCCTGGTTCCAAATATCACGTCTACAGAGTTCCTTAGAAATCTTAAGTGTGCATACGTCCAGATCCAACATTGTCTAACTGCAATGCACATAACAAAGAGCATGCGAGTGTGAGCTTCAATGCACTTAAAACAATTTTTTTTAAAAAGGACTGTACAGTGGTCCAGTGGTTAGCACTGTTGCCTCACAGCATGACGGTCCTGGGTTCAAACCCCAGGCCATCCCAGGTCCTTTCTGTATGGAGTTTGCATGTTCTCCCCGTGTCTGCGTGGGTTTCCTCTCGGTGCTCCGGTTTCCACCCACCATCAAAAAGGCATCCATGTTAGGGTCAGGGACGGACTGGTACTGAAAAATGGCCCTGGAATTTTTCACCCAGACCAGCCCACCACAACCAGCCGGCAGACACTCCACCACTCCTGCCCCATCGACGCACATTCAAACACACCAGCCCTTACTATCACCACTTATAAGCATAATGAATGGATACTCTAGCCTACTGTAACATTAATAGAGCCATTTTAAGAGCAGGTGAAAGGTTTGTCACCAGCAGGCCACACACACAGACACACACACAAGTTTGTGCAGCTATCCTTATTAGGACATTGCATTGCATTGTCCATTCATTGTGGACAGCCTAACCCAAACCTTAACCCTAACCATAACCAATTCAATCCTTCACCCAAACCTAACCTCAGTTCACACCTTACCCCTAACCTTATCCAGGATGTCAGAAATGACGTTTTGCCTCCCTAGGACCAGGCTTGGACCTCCATGGGGACAACTGGTCCCAATGAGGTAAGTGTTCGTACCAGAAAAGATCTCCAGAAGGTAGCAAAAACATGTGCACACCTGTAGCATGGGCAGAAATCACAAATGTGGGTGGGCACGGAGAAAATCAGGTGCCCGTCCGGTTTCTGAAACGCATGTTAACCAAAATAGGCCGTGATATAATATCACAGGCACCGAGAGGAACATTAACAGCATCGAATAGCCTGGCATGGCGGCCAGGTATGCTCTCACACGCGCGCGCGCGCGCGCGCACACACACACACACGAAATCAGCATAAAATTCAACTGTACACCCAACAAAAACCATACCCAACAAACAATAATATAGTAATCGGCTGTCAGTCCGAAAGTGTGATGGAGCTTACCTTCGATGATTACAGCGGGAGACGACGGAGTTTGGTGTTGAACGCCGGAATTATTTCGTAAAACTCGCACGATTCAGTCACTTCTTCCATAGGAGAGCAGGGACAAAGAGTTCGGTCCGTGTGTCGTCACCGACGCCCCGACACCAGGTTTATCCGACTGACTGACAGCTGAAAAGAGACTTTCGACGGTACAGCCGCTGGCGGGGAAAGGCCCGTGAATAGGCCCTTTTCGCAATGACGTCAATTAACTTCCGCCTGTCCGCGAAGCCGGTTATCTCCACTTCCGTTTGCGCCGTAGACGACTCACGCCCGTAGACGACTTCTGAAAATGCAGGAACGCTCAACCTGAAGTAATTTCGAAAGGTAACGTTAAGACTTGCAAATGTAACGGGTTACTTTCTTGCCCGGTGCGGGATTCGATACGAGGTGTTACTGCGCCACAAGGCGACGTCACTAACCGCTCGGCTAAAGGGTCAGACCCGTTAGCTAGGGGCTAATGTGTCTTATTACTAGCTTAAAGTCGTCACCCTCCCCGGAAGCGCGCCCTTGCGCTTTGTTCTTCCCGCGCTCCGAAGAGACTTCTGAGGATCTGCACACTTCCGGATCCCGCCGCTGCCACCAATGTAACCGAGGGTTTGCAGATGTCGCCTATACGGTATGAAACTATAAAATAACAAATACGGAGGCTCCACTTTCACACGAGGACCACTTTATTTGGATTCTTCCCCCAACAGAACTCCACAGCAACAACACTGCGTACAGCACTTCCGCTCTCTCTTCAGCCTTCAAAATAAGAGCTCAAGGCATATACTGTGGCAACAGCTTATAACAGGAACTTAAAATCACTAACAGTTAAGTCCAGAAAAATAGCTTGCACTAATCATAGTCATGTAATTATGACTGATTCGTTCTGTGTCTGTGTTTAAAGTATTTTTTCTGACTATCTATCGATCTATCTATCAATCAATGTCTGTCTGTCTATCTATCTGTCTATCTATCTATCTATCTGTCTGTCTGTCTGTCTGTCTGTCTGTCTATCTTTCATAATACTGCAGGTCTTATGACACATAGCACGGCTGAAATATTGTAGTTTTCGTCTCTGAATGGTCAACAGAAGGATCATATTTGTTCCAAGTTACTGTAGCACACTTTCATTTTCACATTTTTCTATCCAACCTATTCTCAGCAAACGGCGGCAAAGCCACATTTCGGCAGCATTGATTTTCTTTTCATCTATTTTAGGAAAGGTCCCTCCTCCACTTCGATATATCATGACTGGCCATACGACTGTTTGTAGTATCTTCATTTTCAGATTGGTTGCGATAACGCGATCTTTCCATAAGTTATTTAGTTGAGTTCAAGCTATCTTTCTCTCTCTCTCTCTCTCTTTCTCTCTCTCTCTCTCTCTCTCTCTCTCTCTCTCTCTCTCTCTCTCTCTCTCTCTCAAGATCTCGCTTTTTTCTGACTATGATTTAAAGTTATTGCCTTTAACATAAGGTATTTAGCATAATCAAACAGGTACCGTTCGACGAAGAATTTGTAGCCTTTGTCGAGTTTGGACCGTTTGGTTAACGCAAATGTTTCGGCAATCCATGGTACATCATCTAGCCGTATTTCAGGCTGGTTTGTGAGCGACTGTGCCGTCCGGAAGTTAGCATACCCTGCAAGGGGTCAGAACGGAAGTTCTCTGACGTCATGGAAAAGGGCCTATTAGCCACGTGTGTCCTTCCTACTCGGCAGTTCCAAACTGGCGCAGGAGTGTCTGGGTTGAGAATGATGACTGAACCTGAGCTGAATTCTCTTGCTCCTGCTCCTCACAGCGTTTGTTTTTTGTTTTTTTTGTGACAAACTTAAACAAACCGCTTTGTTTCGCCATGGTTTTTAACCTACAATAAAAGCAGCTAGCTAGCTAGCTACGTAGCAGGAAGCAGGCTTCCGCTCTTCTGTGCAGTGCACTGTACGGAGTGAAAGGGGGAGGGGCTGCTCGCAATCTGGCATTAGCAAAAAGCACAGCCACTCAAAAAACCTGACTTATCGTCATATTGAGAAACAAGACGCAAAAAAAAACATGTAGTTTCATTTTTATTGGTAGCGTAGTTCGATAAATGAAACAGGATTCACTGACTGCTACTCATGGGAGAAGTTACTGTTCCACAGTGCCATACCGGGTGACTCCGCCATGGCATTTCCCCCTGTGATATTAGATTTCTATATTCAAGAAGAAATAAAGAGTGAAAGGAAGAGGTAATTGGGCAGAGATAGTGTACAGCAGATTAAACACAATACATCAGTCATTCGCTCCAATATATACAGATGGAGCAAAGGAACCTAAAAAAAGGAAACAAAGGCTTGCTTTTGTTTAGCTGAGGTATAGCTGTATATATGTATAGCTGTATAGGTATATATGTATATACCTATACATATATAGCTGTATATGTATATACATATATAGGTATATATGTATATACCTATACATATATAGCTGTATTTGTGTATATGTATATAGGTATATATGTATAGCTGAGGTGGCTATACATATCAAGGAAACAACACCAGATCACTTAACAGTATATATACAACCGAGATATTGGCTATTGCTTTGGCATTACAGTGGATAGAGCAAAACAAGCTTGAGAAGGTCATAGTGTGTTCAGATTCATTGTCAGCTCTGGTATCGTTACAGTCCATGTCATCTCAATGCAGACCAGATATCATCTACGAAATCTATGAGATACTATTCAGACTACATCAAGCAGAGACAGCAGTTCGGTTTAAGTGGATTCCAGCTCATAGGGGTATAGAGGGGAATGACATAGCTGACTCACTGGCTAAACAAGTCCTGAAGCAGGACAGAGTCATGAGGGTGCCCTTCAGCAAAACTGAAATTAAAACAATAATAAGGTGGCTAAACCAGAAAGTTTAGCCACCTTGGCAGATGACGAAATGGGCTTGTTCTGCTATGTATTAAAGTTTTTTCCTTCATCTCTCTCTCTCTCTCTCTCTCTCTCTCTCTCTCTCTCTCTCTCTCTCTCTCTCTCTCTCTCTCTCTCTCTCTACATATATATATATATATATATATATATATATATATATATACATATATACATATATATATATAACTTAGCACAAAAAGTAAGGAAATGTGTGTTTGGTAGATTATTTCTTTGTTGTAACAATGCTTCTTGGCAATAAATCTTATATCAGGCAGCTGATTGTCAGCACCTGGGGTACCAGAAGCTCAAAACAAGAGTCAATAGCAACAGCAAAATAAGCTGTTTGGCATTGCTAGAGAAGATTTGGCAAATTTTTCATGGGTACAACGCACATACTCAGAAATAATCTACCAAACACACATTTCCTTACTTTTTGTGCGAAGTATATATGCCTATCTTAACCACTTGTCCTACTCTCAGGGTCGCGGGGATGCTGGAGCCTATTTCCAGCAGTCATTGCGCGGCAGGCGGGGAGACACCCTGGACAGGCCGCCAGTCCATCACAAGGCTCACACACACACACACACACACACACACACACACAAACATTCATACCTAGGGACAATATAGTATGGCCGATTCACCTAACTTACATGTCTTTGGACTGTGGGAGGAAACCGGAGCCCTCGGAGGAAACCCATGCAGACACATGGAGAACATGCAAACTCCACACAGAGGACGACCCGGGATGACCCACCAAGGTTGGACTACCCCGGGGCTCGAACCCAGGACCTTCTTGCTGTGAGGGAACTGCGCTAACCACTGTGCCACCCATGTGTGTGTGTGTGTGTGTGTGTGTGTGTGTGTGTGTGTGTGTGTGTGTGTGTGTGTGTGTGTACACATAGAAATTATAGCTTAATCTCCGAGGGTGGGGAAAATGTTCAAAAAAATTTCTGAATTTCTTTGTTTATACTTTTTAAAATACTAATTTTATTGTTGTATCTTTTTTTATAAGAATGAATTGCACAACGTATGTTAAGTCTTGCAAGGGGATTGTTATATGCATCATCTGATGATTATGAATGGCTTCTGACAGCATCCCATGAGCTATATCCTGGCTATTATGGGATCTTCTTTGATTGCTGTGCACCTAAAACCACCAAACAATGTCCTAGCAACCACCCAGAAACCACTATTTAAAGCCTAGCAACCACCCAGAAACCAATATTTAAAGCCTAGCAACCACCCAGAAACCAATATTTAAAGCCTAGCAACCACCCAGAAACCACTATTTAAAGCCTAGCAACCACCCAGAAACCACTATTTAAAGCCTAGCAACCACCCAGAAACCACTATTTAAAGCCTAACAACCACCCAGAAACCACTATTTAAAGCCTAGCAACCACCCAGAAACCACTATTTAAAGCCTAGCAACCACTAAGCAACTCCCATCAACCACTCAAAAATCTCATTGCCAACCATTTCAGCTAGCCTACATGTTTTCTCCTGGTGAAATGTAAAAACACTGAAATCTATTGCTTATATTATCATCAATTAGGTGAATGGGATTATACCATTTGCTCTTTCCCAACTAGATTTTTCCTCTGCCAGACAAAGAAAAAGTTTGATTAAACAGACATGGAATGGATGATGAAAGACTTTGGAAAGTCCGAAATAGATGCTGGGTCTAGTGTGCTGTTGGCATGGTCCCCCTCCTCTCCAGTTTGATCCAAATGCCCTTCTCCGGTCTTAGGATGAGCTCCCCAAGTGGCCGAATGTCCTCACGCTTCTGACAAGCCTCGATATTGAAGTAACGCAGAATGGAGGCCAAAACCACCTTTTCTTCCATTATTGCAAAACGCTGACCTGTGAAGTGTTACAGAAGGATGGGAGAGTTTAAAAAGCAGCCTTGTTGTTCCTTTAAATCTGCAACCAGTGACATAACCACACAAAACATCATCCGTGTACACACAGACGGATCCATGCACAGAGCCACGTACACAAACAGCAACATACACACACAGAACTAAAAAGTCACAAACAGGGCCTCCTTGTGGCTCAACCCAAAATAAGTGTGCCCCATATTTGCTCAGACCTGATTCTTGGTTTCAAATCCTGTTTAGGCCCTTTGCAGACTGTCATTCCCACTCTCTACCCCCATGCCTCCTGTCTGTCTCTACCAGCAAATAAAAGCTTAAACTGACTGAAAAAAAAATCTTTAACACAAGCCACAGGGCAGGGGTCTCAAACTGCTGGCCCGTGGGCCACATCCAGTCCGTCAGGCAGTTTTGTGCGGCCCGTGCTATGTTTTAGATTTATTAAGAGATCTGGACCGTGTATCCACTTTGCATACTAATTTTTTTGTTTGTTTTTGTGTTTGTTTTTTGTTTTTTTAAACGTTTCTGTGTTTCTAGTACTAAGTGCTCAGTTAAGATAAGTTGTGAGGGCGGCATCTGGGTGACATGGCGGTCTACTCCATTGCTTGCCAACACAGAGATCGCTGGTTCGAATCCCCGTGTTGCCTCCAGCTTGGTCGGGTGTCCCTACAGACACAATTGGTCGTGTCTGCGGGTGGGAAGCCGGATGTGGGTATGTGTCCTGGTCGCTGCACTAGCGTCTCCTCTGGTCGGTCAGGGCGCCTGTTCAGGGGGGAGGGGGAACTGGGGGGAATAGCGTGATCCTCCCACGCGCTATGTCCCCCTGGCGAAACTCCTCACTGTCAGGTGAAAAGAAGTGACTGGCAACTCCACATGTATTGGAGGAGGCATGTGGTAGTCTGCAGCCCTCCCTGGATTGGCAGAGGGGGTGGAGCAGTGACCGGGATGGCTTTGAAGAGTAGGGTAATTGGCCGGGGAGAAAAAGGGGAGGGAGGGAAATCAAAAAAAAAAAGATTAGTTGTGAGGCCAGTTGCAGATGTCACACACACACACACACACACACACAAAACGCGAGCACACTTGAACCCAGTAGGCTAGCCCACTGCGAATTATCTTACGTGAGCTTGCTCATGTAAATTGTTGTCACTGCTTGCAGATGTTTTGTAAAAATGTCACTTTCAAAAAACAAAATAAAAGTTGACCAGGAGCACCGACAGCTCCAAGAGAAACAGACATGTGACTATTTCCTCACTGAATTCAGTGAAGAAAATCCACAATCTGTCTAATTTGAAAGGAAAAAGCTGCCGTCCTGAAGGATTTCAATCTGAAGCGACATTACGCTACTAAACATGCAGAGGAGGAGGATGGGGTCAAAGGTGAGGAGAGGGAGAGAAAGGCAGCACACTTTCAAAAAACTCTGTCCTGTCAGCAGAACTCTTCCACAAAGCCAAACAAGACTGTGATGCAGCTGTCGAAGCTAGCTCTGTGGCAAGCGAGGCAACAGCGAAGGCTGGCGGGCCATTTACGGGGGGACGGTTTCTGAGAGACGGACTGATTAGGGTTTGCATCTTTATTCAGAAACATCAGTCTCAGCCCAAATACAACGGCAGAACGGACCAGTGAGTTGTCAGGTGACATTTACAGACAGTTGTGCACTAAAGCAAATTATTTTATGCAAATGTAAAGGACAATGCTCAGCTCGCTATATTTGTAAGGGGTAATAATGACCATTTTGAGTTAACAGAAGAACTGCTAACTTTATATCCAATGCAGGGAAAGACTACAACCAAAGCTATATTTCGGGTGCTGTGCAACGCAGTTGAGGCTGCTGGTCTACAAATTGACTGGAATCACCGCCAGTGGTGCCCCGTCAGTGACGGGAAGGAAAAATGGGCTTGTAGCACTGATCCAAAGAAAGCTGGAGGAAGAGAATGTAGATCCCACAACTGCATTGGACTGCATCAATCACCAGCAGGCACGCTGCAGCAAATGACTGAAACGTGGCAGTGTTGTGACTGTTGTGGTGAAATGCATTATTTACATCACATCAAGAGGTTTACAACACCGTCAGTTCTGTGCGTTTCTGGGGGAAATAGATGCAACATATGGAGATGTGTTGTACTTCACAGAAGTGCACTGGTCGATTAGGGGCAGTGTCCTGAAAAGATTTTTTGGATTGAGGGAGGCGATCAGAGAACTCATGAAAGAAGGCAGACTACATGTTCCTGAGCTTGATGATACCGAGTGGCTCGCGGATTTAGCTTTCTTAGTTGATATCGCACAGGCACTTCCATCCATCCAGCCATTAGCCAAACCGCTTATCCTGCTCTCAGGGTCGCGGGGATGCTGGAGCCTATCCCAGCAGTCATTGGGCGGCAGGCAGGGAGGCACCCTGGACAGGCTGCCAGGCCATCACAGGGCCAACTAACTAACTAACTAACTAGGGCTTTACAGCCTCTAATTGTGTTTAATACTCGCCGTCTTGCTGCTTGCAAACTATCTACACAGGCACTTAACACGCTTAATTTAAAACTGCAGGGGCCAGACCAACTTGTCTCTGTAGCATTTGATGGAGTGAAAGCTTCTCTGTGAAACTCAGATTATGGAAAACACAGCTCACAGAGACAAGATTTGCCCACTTCTCAACATGCCAGTCAATTATTGATGATGCTGCCATAGTCACTGCTGATGACCGTGTGACTGCCATTGAAAATCTGCAGCAGGAGTTTGAGCATCGCTTTTCTGATTTTAGGACTCACAGCACCACTCTCCAGTTATTTGCAGACCCCTTCTCCTTTGACGTGGACAGCGCTCCAAGCACATTCCACATTGAGCTCAAGGCAAAGTTCAGAGAGGCACAAGGAAAGCAGGAGATGCTTGTGCTTCCCACAACATTCCTACAGTTAGTTGTCCAAACTGTTCAGGCAGGTCATGTGTCTTTTCGGCAGCACCTATCTGTGTGAGAAACTGTTCTCAACTATGAACTTTAATAAATCAAAGCATGGGTCCAGACTGAGAAATGAACATCTCCAGGCTGTCCTCAGGGTGTCCACTGCCCTGTCCCTGAAAGTAAAGGTCCCTCACTTGTGTCAACAGAAGAAGTGCCAGGTTTCAAGCAAGAAGAAGGCTGAATATGTAGGCCTAGGCCAGGCTACACTATGTACATAGTTACCTATTCATGTCAAAACTGAAAAAAATCCATCCATTATCCAAGCTGCTTATCCTGCTCTCAGGGTCGTGGGGATGCTGGAGCCTATCCCAGCAGCCATTGGGCAGCAGGCGGGGAAACACCCTGTACAGGCCCGCCAGTTCATAACAGCACACACACACACACAAACACATTCACACACACACACACACCTAGGGACAATTTAGTATGGCCGATTCACCTGACCTGCATGTCTTTGGACTGTGGGACTGAAAAAATGTGAAATAATAATAAAAAATGATGTGAAGGTTATATAGTCCAACAGTGTTTTCTTCATCCCTATTGCACCGACCCGCCTCCATGAGACCACCTGTCAAGTGGCCCCCAGGTAATTTGAGTTTGAGACCCCTGCCATAGGACAGACAGATTGATGGAGGCATAGCCATAAGAAAACATAAAAAGAAAGAAATCAAGGTTAAACTAGCCGTCTGCAGAAAGCCACGGTGATTGTTCTTACCTATACAGTTGCGGAGTCCAGCAGAGAAGGGTATGTATGCATATGGATGCCTGCCCACTGAGTTTTCAGGCAGAAAGCGCTCGGGTCGGAACACCTCAGGGTCAGGGAAGTAGCGTGGGTCACGGTGGAGTGCGTAGGGTATAATGATGGCGTTGACACCTTTGGGCACCTTGAAACCATCTAAGGGTACAACGGCAAATTACATATAATAAAAACTTTTTTTTTTTTTTTAGATGTATTACATGAATTTCTCTTAAAGGGAAAATCCACGGACTTTCAACCTTGTCTGTCTATCTGCAACAGGAACAGCACATGAAAAACACCTGCAGTTGCTCCTGATCGTTTCCGCATCCATGAGATGGCTGTGAGTGATGTATCGCGACGGAAAAACTAAAGCCTAGCAGGGTTTCTAATACTCTTCTTCTTCTTCTTTTGACTTGTTCCCTGTTTTTCAGGGGTTGCAGCCAGAATTTTACAGTTTCCATTGGTACCATGTGAGGGTACAGCACCAATGACCGCCGCTGTTAACCCAGGCCCCGACCGATCCAGTATGATCTTGTCAATCCGCATACTGATTTGGCAAAATTTTATGTTGGATACCCGTCCTGACACAACCACTAACCCTATGGATGGGGACACAGGTAAAGCGCTGGATGCCATCCCTCGCATTAGGCTTTCTAATACTCTATTCTCTAAACATGCGGTTCAAAAAACACATCCTCGTTCTCTCAGTTAAGGTACATTTCTGATGATAGAAAGGATGCCCCACAATACTCGCACAGAGGATTCTATGGATAAATGATAGAGGCTGACGCGAAATGCATTCTGGTAAGTGTAGGTAGTGGGGGAGAGACTGTGAGCAGGACAACACCGATTTCTCTGTCAGTATTGTACACACTTGACTTAACTGCTTCAACCAACTACATTACTCATCAGTACTGATTACACATGGACAAAATCTACTACTACTACTACTACTACTACTACTTTCGGCTGCTCCCGTTAGGGGTCGCCACAGTGCATCATCCATTTCCATCTCTTCCTGTCCTCTGCAGCTTCCTCTGTCACACCAGCCACCTGCATCTCCTCTCTCACCACACCCATAAACCTCCTCTTTGGCCTTCCTCTTCTCCTCTTCCCTGGCAGCTCCATATTCAGCATCCTTCTCCCAATATACCCAGCATCTCTCCTCCACACATGTCCAAACCATCTCAATCTTGCCTCTCTTGCTTTGTCTCCAAACCGTCCAACCTGAGCTGTCCCTCTAATATACTCGTTCCTAATCCTGTCCTTCTTCGTCACTCCCAATGAAAATCTTAGCATCTTCAACTCTCCACCTCCAGCTCCGCCTCCTGTCTTTTCGTCAGTGCCACTGTCTCCAAACCATATAACATAGCTGGTCTCACAACCATCTTGTAAACCTTCCCTTTAACTCTTGCTGGTACCCTTCTGTTGCAAATCACTCCTGACACTCTTCTCCACCCACTCCACCCTGCCTGGACTCTCTTCTTCACCTCTCTTCTGCACTCCCCGTTACTTTGGACAGTTGACCCCAAGTATTTAAACTCATCCACCTTCGTCACCTCTACTCCTTGCATCCTCATCATTCCACTGTCCTCCCTCTCATTCACGCATAGGTATTCTGTCTTGCTACAACGGACCTTCATTCCTCTTCTCTCCAGTGCATACCTCCACCTCTCCAGGCTCTCCTCAACCTGCACCCTACTCTCGCTACACATCACAATGTCATCTATGAACATCATAGTCCATGGAGACTCCTGCCTGATCTTGTCCGTCAACGTGTCTATCACCATTGCAAACAAGAAAGGGCTCAGAGCTGATCCTTGATGTAATCCCACCTCCACCTTGAACACAACTGTCATTCCAACCGCACACCTCACCACTGTCACACTGCCCTCATATATATCCTGCACCACTCCTACATACTTCTCTGCAACTCCCGACTTCCTCATACAATACCACACCTCCTCTCTCGGCACCCTGTCATATGCTTTCTCTAAATCCACAAAGACACAAGTAACTCCTTCTGACCTTCTCTATACTTCTCAGTCAGCATTCTCAGAGTAAACATCACATCTGTGGTGCTCTTTCGTGGCATGACACCATACTGCTGCTCGCTGATCGTCACCTCTCCTCTTAACCTAGCTTCTATTACTCTTTCCCATATCTTCATGCTGTGGCTGATCCACTTTATACCTCTGTAGTTGCTACAGCTCTGCACATCGCCCTTATTCTTGAAAATTGGTACCAGTATGCTTCTTCTCCACTCCTCAGGCATCCTCTCACTTTCCAAGATTGTGCTAAACAATCTAGTTAAAAACCCCACTGCCATCTCTCCTAAACACCTCCATGCCTCCACAGGTATGTCACACATGTACAAAACGATAGCTGACAGCTGAGACACGGTTCTATAAAAGCACAAACACATACCAAGACGACGTCCAGTATGAATTCATTTAACATGCATTTAGTTACACAACATATCTGGGTTTGCATTAGAGAAAATGAATGTAGTGGTCATGTCACTCACTAATCTCACAGTCTTCACAGAGGCTGCGGGCAAAAAAGGGAACAGAAGGAAACATTCGTAGAGACTCCTTGATCACACACTCCAGGTACCTGAGCTTCTTCAGGTCCTCCATGTTAATGGGGCGTTCGGACTCACCTGGACATAAGAGACAGGGAGGGCTGCTGTAGTTGGTTCAGTTTAACACAGTATGTAGTACGTCGGTCATTCTCAAACCCACTGGAATACACCTGCTACTGCTGTCTCACCCGACTTCTGTCTGTGGCACAGTCTTGGGTGCAAGATGAGAAATTCTCTACGTAATCACATTTTCGTCTACTGTATTGGTTATACCCCCCAGCCTGTGGATGCACTGGGTATGCTAGGTAAAATGAAAATGACTGGAACTTGAGCAAACTAATGCATGCGAAACTGAATTACAGAATGTTGTTGTTATGAGGAAGCGCTGAGTCACAGACTAAATAACGTTTGCATGCTTAAAGACAGCATTAGAAAGCCCTTTCCACCGCAATTTGGACCTGTGTTAACTTCTGCAGCTTTTATTGCCGGAGGGCCAACATAGTTTACTGCATTGAGGCCAGAATAACACTACACACCCCTGAAATTAATTCAGCTGAAGTATTTGCCATACATTTTGGCAACGCGCTCTAAAACCAATTACGCGTGTGTGAAAGCCCTCTGGTTTTTTTTAGAGAATAAACAAGTCGCAGCAAAGATGAGTCAAAAGGCCGCTGGGTCAGTAAAACAAATGAGGTCATAAAAGTGAGAAAGCGGCTGGTCACAGGGGAGCGGGCATGCCGCTATTACCGAAAACTTCCTGAAGCTCTTGTTGAACTTTCCTCTGAACCTCAGGATGGGAACCCAGCAAATGAATGGACCAGTTCATGGCGGCCGCTGTGGTGTCATGGCCCTGCAAGGCGATGGCAGTCATGAAAGGGGGAGAACAAAAAAAACACATACAGTATGATACAATAAGGTGGTGGAGTTTTTTTGTTCACACACATGTGCAGGGGCTTACACACACACACACACACACACACACTTAGGGGAAGAACTGGGTTCGACTTGTATAGGACCACTGACCCTAAACATGAAGGTGTCCACCTCCTCCTGGATGTCTTGGTGGCTCATCTTGTTGCCGTCCTCATCTGTTGTCTTCAAGAGCATGTCCAAGAAGGCCCGTCTCTTCCTGACGCCCTGGTCAGAGTCGCTGCCCGATTCAGTAGAGGAAATGGATTCTGCTCTTTCATATATCACCTGGGGGGAGCACACATTTGGAAGAACTGTGTTAACTAGCGCCCTGTGATGGCCTGGCGGCCTGTCCGGGGTGTCCCCCCGCCTGCCGCCCAATGACTGCTGGGGTAGGCTCCAGCATCCCCGCAACCCTGAGAGCAGGATAAGCGGTTTGGATGATGGATGGATGGATGGATGGATGGATGGATGGATGGATGGATGGATGGATGGATGGATGGATGGATGGATGGATGGATGGATGTGTTAACTAGCATCCTCTACTTAGCTCACTTCAGTGCTGTCATCACAGATAAAGAACATGAATTTTGATTTTAGCCATAATGGATGGATGAATTTCAATTGCCAAACAAAATAATGAGCCGTGTTTTTTTGTTTTTTTTAAGCCATGCCTCATCAAGTCCAACACTCACACTGGAGGTGAAGGAATGAAGGAACTTGATCCCCTTGTTATGCTCACGGCCCTCGCCAAAGTAGTTGTACATAAAGTCTGGCCAAAACCAAGGCATCCTCTGTCTGCGGCTGATAATGTCACTCATCCTGAGAGGGGGGGGGGGGGGGGAGGAAACACTGAAATTTTAACATCGTTTCCAACAATTACACTGTAAAGATTTTCTGTGCAGTATTTTTATATTTATGTATACTCATTCACACCGAGCAGCATGTGGTGTGTATGGGTGTGCAGTATAATAAGGTAAAAAATTTTAAAAAAAACACAAAGTAAAAGAACTCACTTGTACACACTCTGAACATACTTGGATTCGTGATTACTCTGGGCATAAATTTTTTTCCCCATCGCTGTCTCTGAAAGTAATAACATGGTTCACAATCTGTTTTATGCAACTCATAATGCCGCTGGTCCTGGATAAGGCACTTTCACACAGTACAACCAAGGCTCAGCGTTTTTGGTTTTTATTTTTCAAAGCCATCGAGCATGCCGAATTTCGCCACAAGAGGGCACTGTTACATAACCCCGCACAAACAGGAACAACCTTTGGATCCGTGGAAACATAAAATCCGGGCGAAAATCAGTTTAAACCGAAAACGCTGAGCCTTGAGTACATCTTACTTGGTTATTTTGGTCAGTTTCCCCCTTCAATGTCTGTAAGCAGAGGTAAATGTATCACACACACACACACACACACACACACACACACACACACACACACACACACACACACACACACACACACACACGCTGCTTACCACATATGATGTCCAAGGCACAAAGGGTGATGTAATTGAAGCAGTTGAAGGGGCCCTTTCCGACTTCCTTCTCCAGCTTCTCCACCAGGACCTCTGCCTGCTCATTCATAACGTCGAGAAAATCCGTCAAGATGGAGAAGTGGAAGGTGGGAGTCAGCATCTTCCTCCGCTGGCGCCACTTGTGTCCGGTGCTGATTGTAGGCAAAAGATTAAAGAGGAGTTTGGGAATGTCGGGGGGAAAGGCAACCTGGACCGGAAACATTAAGGATGGATAGATTACTGAAGACCAACGGATTTGTGAGCGGAATTGAAGATAATGTTGAATGGGGGAATAATTTTAGGAAGATGGAAAGGACGGATGAGGAAAAATACCGGAAATATGGTCAAATGAGTTCAAGGAAATCACTTTGTTACTCCATAAGAAGAACCGAATAACTTCACATACCAAATAACTCACCATCCATCCATCCATTATCCCAACCGCTTATCCTGCTCTCAGGGTCACGGGGATGCTGGAGCCTATCCCAGCAGTCATTGGGCGGCAGGCGGGGAGACACCCTGGACAGGCCGCCAGGCCATCACAGGCCCACACACACACACACACACACACACACACACACACACACACACACACACACACACATTCATACCTAGGGACAATTTAGTATGGCCGATTCACCTGACCTACATGTCTGTGGGAGGAAACCCCCGCAGACACGGGGAGAACATGCCAACTCCACACAGACGACGACCCGGGATGATCCCCAAGGTTGGACTACCCTGGGGCTTGAACCCAGAACCTTCTTATTGTGAGGCTACTGTGCTAACCACTGCACCACCATGCCAATATAATAACTCACCAATAACTCACCAATGATTCAATAATAATTACTGGTTAATTCAATGCTGTAAATTAATGGTGACACTGTGCAGACATACCAACGATTGATGCAGTAGAGGAAGTACATATTGGTAAACATTATACATGGACAACAGGACTTCACACTTAGTGGATTATAACTGTGCAGGATATACAACACATACTGAAGGGGTAGCCATTATGTGCCATCATTAAGCGCATATCAGGTAGTATGGCATGCAGTAGGTTGCAACAACGGGTGGGGTCCAAGTAAGGCAAAGGAATAACAACAAATATAAATAATTAATAATAATAATAAAATAACCCAATTACCTAATTTCCCCTCGGGGATGAATCAGGAATCAGGAACAATTTATTTGTGAAATGAAACAAAGTGCCGTTTCCCCCAGCCCACAGCAGTGCAACACAAAGACAAAAACACATCCGAAGGGCGTCTGGGTAGCGTGGCGGTCTATTCCGTCGCCTACCAACATGGGGATCGTCGGTTCGAATCCCCGTGTTGCCTCCAGCTTGGTCGGGCATCCCTACAGACACAGTTGGCCGTGTCTGCGGGTGGGAAGCCGGATGTGGGCATGTGTCCTGGTCGCTGCACTAGCGCCTCCTCTGGTCGGTCGGGGGGGAGGGGAAACTGGGGGGAATCCTCCCACGCGCTACGGCCCCCTGGTGAAACCCCTCACTGTCAGGTGAAAAGAAGCAGCCGGTGACTCCACATGTATTGGAGGAGGCATGTGGTGGTCTGCAGCCCTCCCTGGATCGGCAGAGGGGGTGGAGCAGTGACCGGGAAGGCTCGGGAGAGTGGGGTAATTGGCTGGGTACAACTGGGAGAAAAAAAAAGGGGGAGGGGGGGGGGTCCACCAAAAAAAAGAAAGAAAGAAAAAGAAAACACGTCCAAAAACTACAAGAACACACATATCCAAACTAACACATATACCAAAACTAAACAAAAAAATCACTGTCTAAGGGGACGAACACCAGCCAGGATGACTGTCAAAACCACCGGTCTGCATGGGCTAGCACAGCAGTGGCGAACCATGCGTCATGGGGAGCCATGTGTATGCAGGTTTTCATTCCAGCCCGACTCCACACCAGGTGATTTCACTGATACACTCTTCCTCTTTGGTTGAAGGGTTGCTAATCAGTGAAATCACCTGGTGTGGAGTCTGGCTGGAATGAAAACCTGCATACACATGGCTCTCCATGGCACATGGTTAGCCACCCCTGGGCTAGCAGTTAGCTTAGCCCGCCCCGCTTCCGCGTCCTGTCAGACCGCCCTCGATGTTTCCTCCTCGGGCGCAGCTCCAGACAGGGGCCGTGGTCCCCGGGCCCACCGGACGAAGCAGGCCAAGCTCTCCCAGCCGATCCAGCGCCAGCTCTCCCAGCCGGACACCCTCGACACACCTCCCCGCACTCCTCATGACGACGTCAAAAACACCACAGTCAACGCCAGGTGAGGCCGCCGCCAGACCGCCCTCGGTGTTACCGGAACTGCCAGTCCGCATGGGCTAGCAGTTAGCTTAGCCTGCTCCGCTCTCCCAGCCGATCCAGCGTCAGCTCTCCCAGCCATCAAACAAAGACAAAACTTAGACGCAGACGTGGACAAAGACACTGCATGGACGGTACTGGGTGAGGCCGCCGCAAATGCGAATTTGCGCAGCCATCTTCCCACACCGGATGTGGGGGGAAAAATTGGCATGAATACAGCATTTCTAATTCTGATAATAATAAAAAAAATAAGTGTAATGAAAATTGTCTTGGAGTTAAAGTTGATGAGAGTACTAAGAGCTGTGTTAAAACTCAGTAAGAATAAATTAAGTGACATTAGATAGGATGTAGTAGACAGTAGCAGCATAACATTCCCAAAGCGGAAAGACAGAAGCGATGGTGTGAATTTAGCAGGGAACTGTCCATTGGGGACTGATTAAATAACCTGATGGTTTCCAGGAAGGAGTTTTTGATGGTGGCAGTTAGCAGCCCTGTCTGTCCCCCAGAGGATTTTCTTCTGAGGAGAACTTTTGGCTTTGAATTTAGTAAGTGTTCTCTGCTGAAGATTTTTTTTAGCCGTTTGTGCAAAATTTATGCTTTTCCTAATAATATTTTTACTCATCCAGATTAAAATAAACAGATGGACAAGTTTTGTAAGGGGAAAGATACTTTACCTTGTGAGCAGGCCAGTGCCAAGCCAGGGGTGGAGGAACTTATATGCATAGGACTTGTCTATATGAACTGGGTTGTTCAGGACTGTCTGCATCAGAAATATTGTACAATCAACAATGTCAGACATGCAATTACTACTTCTTTTCTTTGTAATACACTTTCTCTCATATTGTGTCGTGAAAATGTTGCATTGTAGAATTAATCTAGGGTGTAAAGCTTATATAAGTCATTGCATTATTTCAACACTAAACCATGGTCACTGCACATAGATAAAATAAATTGTTAACCAAGAGTTGAACGACAATATAAAAAAAAACACAACATATTATGAATGAAGTGTATACTTGGTTGTGTAAATCTCCTTGAGTAATGTGTAGGCTGATGCACCTCAACAGTTTCAGCATGGAACAGGATGAGAAATGGCATCGGTCCAACCCAGAGTTTAAGCAGCGGCGCACTCCAGAACTCAGTTGTAAACTCAATAATTTGACAGAAGAAATCTGAGGAACATACAAGAAAAGAAAATGAAGGCGGGCTGTCCCTTGTTGATTTAGTAGTAAACTAGAGGGGTCACTGGGCTCTTGCACTATGCCTTGAAAAATAAAACAGACTGTAAAACAACATGAAGCAATCTGGCAAGACACGGATATGTACAAAAAAGCTACACTTTTGGATTTAACCTTTTTCTTTAATTACATGCTCTTTTTCTTTTTTTCTACTTCGCTCTTCTCTCCTCTCCTCTTTCTCACCTCCAGCATTCGTTTTGAACTGAAGCGCATTTCCAATCACGGGGAACGTTCCTCCAATGTCCGGTATAGGCTTTATCTTATACCACTGGAGCAGGTGCCTACTAAGCAGTTGGTAGGTGACATAGGTCAGAACAGCAATGAAGAAGCTCACCACAAGTAAACCCGCTGAACAATCACCAAGTAAAATTGGCATTTTTTTTTGCACTTGTATGCACCCTAGGATGCTAACTTTTGTTGAATAGGAACACCTAACTGGCTCCCTGTGCCGTCAACTGTTGCACACAATGATCTTTCTACCTTATTTCAGCTGGACTCTGGCCTTTATGTGCTCCCCTTTCTGCAACCCTCCCACTAGGACTTGTATACTCTTTGGTTGGTGAAAGTAATCATATATTGTGTAACAGTGTTACACAAGACATGGAAATGAGAATGGGTAAAAAAAAGACTGTTTGAATTGTAAATGTTGCTAAAAGTTGCACAATGAAGTGGTTCAATTATTTACTAAGTACTATTGAAAAAGCTCTACTGTAGGCTACTAACACAGACAGTAATGCCTCCCATCACCTTGTTCCTACCCTTGAACCCTGGCCTTCTCCCTGCCACAATCTGTCATGTCACCACAGGCATTATCATTAATAGATGACTAGGGTTAGGTAATGGGAGTAGTTCCACATTGCCAAAAATATATATATTTTTAAAAATGGTTTAAACCCACTAATTGAATTCTTAATGTGAACTTTAAATCACATTCACAAAACCTGTGAAATGCACCGAAGATTAAAAAATTCAGTTATAAAATTTTGGTCAACTCCTGGTACCTGCCGTCACAATGTCCTCATTATGGGTTGTTCTGTTTGTTTTTCACCATTACTCTGATTCCTGAATCCAGTCCAATGTTTGAGATGCTGTGATTGCAAACATTCCCAAATCCACTGTGAATAGTACACATGGCCGTTGAAATTCTAGTTGAAGGTCACATCCATATTTCCATATGAAACTGGTCGTTGGTTTCGGTCGTTACACAGTTGCATTGCTTATAAGGGTGGGGGTACCCGCAGTCAGTTTAGACTGAAGCGGTCACTTAGATGAGTGATGAAACGTTTCTGTCAATAAAAAGGTTGTGTCCAGATGAACTGTTTCAACCTTCTCTGATTTAATTGGTGACGTTAACATACACACGCTTGCTTGCTGGTAGTCCATCAAGTCCAATTATGACATCACTCCTCATTAACGGTGTGTTCTCTGGTGACTGTACAGTCCAATTCTTGATCCACAAGTTTTATTGCATGTCAGGCATATGAAGTCTGAGTTAGTGGGGGCAGGCATGGTTGTGTGTCTCCTTGGTCTTTTCTGTTGTTTTTTCCACATCCCTCTCCATTTCCAGCTGTTACCTCTGTAACAGATCTCCCGCCGGTTGGACTGGTTGATGGCGGCTTGCTCCCATCTCAAGGGGATGATACAACACTTCAGCAATGTTTTTAAAAAGCACACACACACGCAAGGCTCAGTCTTATTCATACAGAACCTGTTTCAAGCAATAGGGCAGCATGCCATTTTTATATCTTTATAAATCAATATATTTGTACTGGAACTGAGTTTTTCATTGACTGCTTTATTGGCAACATCTCCACTTTCAATGAAAGAGACTTATTGTGACAGACTCAGACAATTCTATCTACAGTAGGTAGAGTTGTACCGAAAGGTTGAGTGGAGGTGCCGTTCAGGGCAAGAATATAAATGTATATATTAGGAAAGTCTGGCAGCTTAATAGGTACATCTATATGTAAGGTGTATCTAATAGCAGCCACTGAGTGTAATCTTTTCCAGTAGTTTCAGCTATGTGTGTTGTTGCTTAATTGATGGATATGTTTGTAACTATGTTTTATTGCTAATGCAAAACATCAATTTGTTTACGTTCAGATGTATTTTAAGTATCTGTCCTTTATGTTTAATTTTCTTCATAGCTAGCACACACATACCGCAGCAATATCCCAGAACCAGTTACAGTGGCCAACAGCCAACGCTGAGTCTCAAGTATGAACAGACTGCACCAGGCCCTGACATGATTCACGCCTACTGGCTGAAGCTAATGGCACTCCATGAATGCCTGGCAGCAGATAAACCAGCTGCTAACATCAGGGTCTCACCCTGACTGGCTAATACAGGGAAGAATACTGATCATGAAGGATCCCTACAAGGGTACAAGACCTTCAAACTACCGGCCAGTAACCTGTTTCTCCACAACATGGAAGATCCTGTCAGGCATCATAGCAACTAAGCTGAATGGGCACGAGTCAATAGTTGAGCAAAACTCAGAAGGGAATAGGGAACATCACCAGAGGGTCAAAGCATCAACTTCTGGTTGATCAAGCGGTCACCCAAGACTCTAAGACCAGACAACCCACCCTGACTACAGCCTGGATTGACTACAAGAAACCTTGAGATTCAATGCCCACACATAGTTGCTGGAGTGCTTGGCACTATACAAAGCCAACAGGACACTAGTAGTCTTCATCAAGAACTCAATGCGGCAGTGGAAAACACTAGAGGCCAACTCAAAGATAATCACACAGGTAACCATCAAATGTGGCATATACCAATGCGATGCACTATCCCTAGGGTGACCAGACTTTCAAAATCCCAAACCAGGAACCTAAAAAGTGTACCACACGTTTGTGCACGCGCTCTCAAGCATGTCTGTCTCGCCGGACATGATACATTGAAGGATTTTTATCCCCTCCCACTAAAAAAAAGACAGGCTAGAGTAGCCGGGACTCGGGGCAACCAGCTTGAAACCGGGACAATCCCGGACAAACTGGGACATCTGGTCACCCCAACTATCCCTGCTGCTGTTCTGCATAGGCCTGAACCTCCTCAGTCAGATCACCATGTAGATAGTGGATACAGATACAGGTTCTAAAGTGGTTAACGGCAGCCACCTTCTGTACATGGATGTCATCAAGCTGTATACCAGGAATGACCGAGACACTGACTTGCTAATCTACCTCACTAGGATCTACAGGGAAAACATTGGGATATCATTCAGACTGAACAAATGTGATCTAATGATGGCAAAAAGAATAAAAGTAGTGAGGACTTAAGGAGTTGAAGTACGAGATGGCAAGGTAACAGGCATACGGGACAGTTACAAATACCTGGGTATTCCACAGGCAAAATGGAAATCATGAGGAGGCAGCAAGGAGGTCAGCTATAGCCAAATACCTCCCGAGAGTGAGTTGGGTCCTGAGGAGCCAGCTCAGTGGGAAGAATAAAATCCAATCCATCAACACATATGCCCTACCAGTCATCAGATACCCAGCTGGAATAATAAACCGACCAAAGGAAGATGTCAGGACATAGAAACGGTTCACAATGCACGGAAGGAACCACCTAGAGTCCAGCAGCCCGAGACTGTGAGGGCCAAGGGTTAATGAGTGTCAAAGCCACTATCCAGGATGAAACAAGGAACATCCATGAGTACATCAGAAAGAGCCCCCCCCCCCAGGGATGAACTGCTGAATGAGTACTTCAGGCAGCAGAAGACAAAGTGGGAGAATGTAGAGGATGTATCTTGGAAGACTAAGCTCGTCCATGGGATGCACCATCAACAGATAGAAGACATGGCTAATAGAGACATCCTACCAGTGACTAGAAAAGGCTGGACTCAAGGACAGCACACATGCTATGATCAGCAGCACAAGAACAGGCAATCAGCACCAGATCGGTTGAGGCAGGAGTCTACCACACCAGACAAGACCCAAGATGCAGGCTGTGCAAAGACGCCCCTGAGACAGTCCAGCACTTAGTAGCAGGGTATAAAATGCTAGCTGTGGAAGTGGCTGGCATTAGTGTACAGGAACATCTGTAGTGAATACAGACTGGGAGTCCCCAAGTCCAAATGGGAGACACTGCCAAAGGTGGCAGAGGTAAGATCCTGGGGGACTTCCAAGTTCCAGACCGACAACCAACCAGACATTGTGGTGGTCAACATAGAACAGAAGACAGCCGTGGTGATCGATGTAGCAATCCCAAGTGATGATAAAAGGAAGAATTAGAAGCTAGAGAAATACCAAGGGCTGACGGAAGAACAAGATCGGATGTGGAAGGTGAAATCCACTAGTCCCAGTGGTAATAGGAGAAGTAGGGGCTGCAACCCCCAAACTGGGAGAGTGGCTCCAGCAGATTCCAGGAACAACATCTGAGGTCACTGTCAAGACTGCAGTCCTATGGACATCTAGGATACTGCACAGAACCCTCAGATTGTTAACCAGGGCTGCAAGGCTGAACCCAATATGCCGACACAGACAGACTCAAGACAGGGTTTCAGTAAAACCAGTGTTAATGCCAGGCAAGACAAGGAGCCGGTAGAGGGGAGCAGACAGGTAACACTGGGTCCAGGGCAAGAGCTTACAGGGGAGGGGGACCTTGACTAAATTGAGAACAAAGGACCTTGTACAAACGACCTATAGGGTTGTTTTTTGGTTGAGGACAGTCTCCGTGTACGTGTACGTAACCTTAAACTGAGACTTCAAATAATAGTACTATTACTTGTACTAAAGGAAATCATGTATAAATAACAAATACAGCTTAAATGAACTCTCAGTTATGACATTGGTCTTGGAAAAAGTAGACAAATTATACAAAATTATGTAAACAATATAATGGCATCAGTTACATTTACGTTTTTTCTCTTTTTGTTTGTCCATCTTGTGCCACTCTACTATTTATCCAAATATCGCCACTTAACAGAGACGGGAAAGGGGCAGGGCCCAGGAAATGTTAGAATGGACCGAACCAAAAGTAATTGGCTAGGAAAGAAAGGCTGACAGATTCGATACCCAACCACAGTGGGCCGGCAGCCCACTCGGCTGGGCCGGCAGCCCCACTCGGCTGGGCCAGTCAGACACACAACACCTGGTTACTTTTATTTAAGTGGGGGCTGGGGTTATTTATATTTTGCGTTGCATTGACCCCAGCGGCCCACCAGGAAAACTCCCGGTGCTCCAGATGGCCAGTCCTCCATGGCTTCTACCACTAAAGCAGTTCCACTGTCAGTGTAGATGGAGAACTCGTGTGGAAGTAACAGAGTTATTAAATCTAAAGAGGAAGCTAGGGTAGTCTTTCAGGAGTTTCCATTCATCTCCAATTGTTGGGCATTCGGGCATCTAAAAACACGAACTTCCATGTGTTCCAGATTTCACTGGCATGGCATGTCACTTGACATTAAAAAGTGGTATGTGTTTTCATAGATATTGCAGTTTTTCTAAGTATCTATGTATGCTGTATAGACATTAACAATTTATATCTTAAAGGTCTTGGAATGTGATAAATGCCAAAAGACAGGAAAACTTTGGCTGCTGTGCAGACATTACAGTGCATTAAGGTAAACATATACTGTACATCTTTCCCTTTTGTATCTGTCCAAGTCAGAGAGTACTGCAGGCGTCGTGTGTGGCTGCCGCCTCTCCCTCTTGTAGCCCCCCTTCCCATCCACCCCTGTATGTCTGTTATGTTTATCTGTCGCCTCGTTTCACCCCGTTTATTGTAAAGGTACTTTGAGTATTAGAAAAGCGCTATATAAGATTGATTTTTTATTATTATTATTACATCTTAATAGTAAACTGTTATTAAAAGTATACATTCAATATAAATTGACATACATTTTCTTTCCTTACAGGTGTGCGCTGTTTGGGAGCTGATGGGGATCGATCTAACTGGACTGTCCACAAAAACTGTAGATGGCTTCCAAGATATTCTCACAGCAACAGACTACTTTTCAAATTGGATTGATGCCTTTCCTTGAAAAACAGTTTTGTTGGGTTACATACAGACATGGCTATCCTGAAACAAAATCCTTTCACATCAGCGAAGGGAATTTGTTAATGACGTAAATGCATTTTAACAATATTATTGGTGGGAAGGTGGTTTATGAATTGCTCTATGGCCTAACAGCAGGTTTGTAGATTCAACATCATTATATGGGGGGGGGGGGGGTGATCCGGAATTTTTTTCCTTCCATTAAACATGGTTTTTTTCTTTCCTTGGGAATCTATTCATTAGCTTATTATAACTGTTTCTTTAATTTTGGAGCTCAATCTCAGCCTCTGTGAAATGTGCATCGAAAGGAGTGTGACAGCAGTTTATCATCCCCAAACAAATGGCCTGGATGAAAAGACCAATGATAACATAAACCAGAAAGTTTTATTATTTTTATGAAACCAGACTTATTAGCTTCTTACAAAATAGGTTTTCCCAACTGTGTTTACATTTTGGAAGCCCTTTGGTCAACAAACAGCAGAATGACTGGAAGCCTCGTTGTTTTCATTAAGAGGTCCACACCGCCACAAAATACTCCCCGTTTCATTCAATGTATGGGAGAGGACAGCGTTCCCGTCAGACGCTCCTGTTGAAGCGAGTGTGCTTATGGAGTCATTTGCATGTAAATAAATTTTGATTCATTATGACGATTACTGTAGATGATCCATAGCTACAATAATGGACAGATCCTGTTTTCTGCTTAATTCTTCTATTCAACCTTTAAGTTAAGGCGTCTGGGTAGCGTAGCGGTCTATTCCATTGCCTACCAACATGGGGATCGCCGGATCGAATACCGTATTACCTCCGGCTTGGTTGGGCGTCCCTACAGACACAGTTGGCTGTGTCTGCGGGTGGGAAGCCGGATGTGGGTATGTGTCCTGGTCTCTGCACTAGTGCCTCCTCTGGTCGGTCAGGGCGCCTGTTAGGGGAGGTAGGGGAAACTGGGGGGAATAGTGTGATCCTCCCACGCGCTACGTCCCCCTGGTGAAACTCCTCACTGTCAGGTGAAAAGAAGCAGCTGGTGACTCCACATGTATTGGAGGAGGCATGTGGTAGTCTGCAGCCCTCCCCGGATCGGCAGAGGGGGTGGAGCAGCGACCGGGATGGCTTGGAAAATAGGGTAATTGGCCAAGTACAACTGGGGAGGAAAAAGGGGAAAAAAGCAACAACAAAAAAGCTTTCAGTTAGAGGCCTGTAGGGGGGTCCGGGGGCATGCTCCCCCAGAAAAACGTTTAAAACACTGTTTTAAACTGCCATTTTACAACAGTTTTCAGCAAAGGAAAACACGTTTCTTGGCCATATGATAAGGCCTCCCCCAGAAGATTATTATTATTTTTAATTTCGGCAGCTAAATTCAATTCAATTCAATTCAGTTCAATTTATTGTCATTAAAAACGATGTGCAGGCACATGTTAAAATTGAAATGAGGGCTGTGGCTTCACCAAACAGTGCAAGACAGACATAGACAAACACAGCAAACACAATATAAGATATACACACATGAAGACCAAAAGCTAAAAATAAGTTAAAAGAGAGCTGGAGTACAAAATATTTAAAAATATCTACAGACATTCAGTGGGTAGCCAGGTTCAGGTGGGCAACAGCTTGGGGGAAAAAGCTGTTTTTGAGCCTGGTAGTGCGGGCTCTGAGGCTCCTGTAGCGCCTCCCAGAGCACAGGGGGGGAGAACAGTCCATGGTTGGGGTGGGTGGGATCTCTGCTGATGCTCAGACCCTTTTGAAGGCAGCGTTTGTGATAAATGTCTTTTATGGCTGGGAGCTGGGTACTGGTGATATGCTGGACCGCCTTGACGACCCGCTGCAGAGCTTTCTGGTCTACTGAGGTGCAGTTGCCATACCACACTGAGATGCAGATGGTCAGGACGCTCTCTATGGTGCAGTGGTAGAAGTTGGTGAGAATTTTGGGGGGTAGACGGGCACTCCTCAGCCTCCTCAGAAAATGCAGGCATTGTTGGGCCTTTTTCACAAGGGCCTGGGTGTTTAATGTCCACGAAAGGTCCTCGCTGATGTGGACTCCAAGGAATTTAAAGCTGGAAACACGCTCCACTTTCACCCCATTGATGTGAATGGGGGAGTGACTGCAGCTTCTAGACCTCCTGAAGTCCACAATCAGCTCCTTTGTCTTCTGCACATTAAAGACAAGATTGTTGGTAGTACACCATGATGTGAGGTGCTCAATCTCATCTCTGCAGGCCATCTCGTCATTGTTGGTGATACGGCCAATGACTGTGGTGTCATCTGCAAACTTAACTATAACATTTGAAGGGTGAGTTGGCAGGCAGTCATGGGTAAAGAGGGAGAAAAGGAGGGGGCTCAGAACACAGCCTTGAGGGGGCACCTGAGCTGAGGGTCAGGGTGGAGGAGGAGTGGTCACCTAACCTAACAGACTGAGGTCTGTTGGTCAGGAAGTCCAGGATCCAGTTACAGAGGGAGGAGTTGAGGCCAAGGGAGAGGAGTTTGGTGGTTAGTGTGGCAGGGATGAGCTGTAATCTATAAACAGCATCCGCATGTATGTGTTGTTAAGTTCAAGGTGGGACAGAGCAACGTGCAGGGCAGTGGCAATGGCATCCTCAGTAGACCTTTTGGGACGGTAGGCGAACTGATGTGGGTCGAATGTGGGGGGGGGGGGATAATGTTTTTGATGTGAGCCAGAAATTAACCATTTTTAAGCTATTTGAGACAAAAACGTAAAGCCTAGACTGAGGCATGGTAGTTGGTTAACAACATTATGATGCTACCAAACCACCAAAACACAGTACTCTGAAATGAATGTAATATATAAAACACTGTATTCACAATAAGGTTGGTGTTCCCCGCTCCGTATTAACGTTATAACCTTTAGAGTTTATCTGACTATCGCAACGTCTCTGCTAGCTAAAGTTAGCCTTCCCGCTCATTGACTAGCATTGACAGGAGTTAGCAAAAACACTGCTACTACTACTATACATATATTTCACCCTCGGGTTTCATCATAACGACAGGTTTATCTTTTAAAAATGGGGAAGTACACTTTGTTTGTGAGGGAATTTACAAACCTGTGAGTGATGATGAACAGAGGAGGATTCACCGCCGCCGCCTTGGGAAGCTGTGAGCGCCACTGACGTCACCGCAGTCCCGTCTCAGCGGGCCGCCGCCAGTACCAAAGACATGGGGAGGGGGGGGTGTTGTTGTTGTTAATAACTAATACTTTTACATATTGTGGGATGGGAATGACATGAATTCAGGCACATACAGGGAGTATATATCCAATATTAAATATATTTAAGCATATATCTAGTAGTGGTTATGTTTGTTTATTTGGGGGGGGTTTTGTCCCCCCCCCCTTGTCCCCTCCGTCCGCCCCGGTTCCGACGTCCTTGTTTGGGATCATGTTTACAGAATATATGGAATCAATTAACCTGATTTCTTACAAACTGGATGGTACCTATCATTCAGCTCGTTTCAGCGTGGTGCGAGATGGCGGTGGTCATGATGGGATTTGTGTCTTGACACATAGCACACCATAATCTCATTCCTCGAGGAACTTGGAGGTATGAATAAAAAAATGTTCCTCATGTGGTGACCCACATTTATATATCGAGAGACATTCACCTAAGAGGACGGTGTACCTTTAAGGGAAGAGGCGAGAGGTCAAATAATGCACTTCCGCTTCCGGTTCACAGTCAGTTCAGCGTCGTCGTCGAATGTATGACATGCTAAGTTGGAGCTAGTAAACTACCTCGACTACGTCTACTCTCACGTCTCCTGTCTCGTTGTTTTCTAACTCCACACTCATATTTAAAACTAATGGGAGCCAATATGTTTCTAGGGAAGGCAGAGGACGACTGTGTGATTTGCTTCATGTAAGAAAGTGATGCGGACAAAAATATGATTTGAAATGGATTTACATATCTAGATGCTCTGTTCGTGTTATTTCTCACATATTACACACATCTGGGAAAAAAGGTATTTGCTTGTGTAAACTACTAATAACACACATTAGCCCCTAGCTAACGGGTCTGACCCTTTAGCCGAGCGGTTAGTGATGTCGCCTTGTGGTGCAGTACACCCCGTATCGAATCCCGCACCGGGCAAGAAAATAACCGGTTATACTTGTATGGACTATCATTTTTATCCGAGTTATGCTGATTGAATTTTCATCTTTGGATGAAAACACATCAAATTGAGCAATTGTGAAATCGTTTGTCTTCTGCTTCGCATATTCTTACTGCATTGTTTCAGACGACTAAGTTATTACTTTGTTATGTGCGGTGTGACCTTGCCATAGATGGGCACATTTTGAAACACATAAAAAAAGAAAAGAAAAACAATCGATCTACGTCTGTAAAAACAAAAAGAAAATGTGGGGAAAATAAAAAAAAACCTTGGTGTGCTGCTGTTCTGTTGTTTTCATATATCACGCTTGTGTCCAGAGCTAATATACCCTTCTACTACTCATTCACAAATGTCCTTCACTGGGGTGAGCTCTGTAAGACCAATAGCCGTGTTATTTTTTACATAATGATAGATACTTTATGTTGGTCATTTGTTTGAATCGATAATCCATATGGAATATAAATGGTGGGGTTTTCTGATAAGGCACGACATGCCATCAAAATGTGCGGCACATTGCTTTAGGGCCATGAATGATATTTTCTATGAGACCAGGTAATATCAGTATCAAATATCAATATCAAAATATGCCACCTATAGTTTTATGTTGGTAGCATTTTCTGATCAGATAATGTAGACTATCAAAATGCGTCATGCAAGATTTATGTCAGCAGCAACTTCTGATGAGGTAATTTAGACTCAAAACGTGCTAGTTAATAGTTGTATTCTGGTAGCATTTTCTGATAAGGTAGATATCAAAACATGGTATATGCCCAAGGGCGTAGGGGAGATTTTTCATGGGGGGGCAAAACCGTGTAGGGGGGTCCGGGGGCATGCTCCCCCAGGAATTTTTTTTTTTAATGGTTTTAAACTGCCATTTTATAACAGTTTTCAGCAAAGAAAAACATGTTTCATGGCCATATGATGATGATAAGGCCTCCCCCGGAAGATTATTACTGTAAACTAATAATAAGACACGTTAGCCGCTAACTAACGGGTCTGACCCTTTAGCCGAGCGGTTAGTGATGTCGCCTTGTGATGCAGTACACCCCGTATCGAATCCCGCACCGGGCAAGAAAATAAGCGGTTACAATTGTGTTCACAGTAAGGTTGGTGTTCCGTATTAACGTTATAACCTTTAGAGTTTATCTGACTATCGCAACTTCTCTGCTAGCTAAAGTTAGCCTTCCCGCTCATTGACTAGCATTGACAGGAGTTAGCAAAAACACTGCTGCTACTACTATACATATATTTCACCCTCGGGTTTCATCATAACGCCACGTTTATCTTTTAAAAATGGGGAAGTACACTTTGTTTGTGAGGGAATTTACAAACCTGTGAGTGATGATGAACAGAGGAGGATTCACCGCCGCCGCCTTGGGAAGCTGTGAGCGCCACTGACGTCACCGCAGTCACATCTTCGCCAGTACCAAAGACATGTGGAGGGGGGGGGGTGTTGTTGTTAATAACTAATCTACTCATATATTTTCGGAATGTGTGTGTGTGTGGTGTTAGTGTGTGTGTGTGTGTGTGTGTGTGTGTGTGTGTGTGTGTTAGTGTAGATAGCGGGACCGAAAACTAAAGCATTTATGATCCTAATTCTTTTTGGAGGTGGTAGGTATTGTCTCAGAGAGTAAGGGGAAAAATCCCAGAAAATTAAAATTATGCATAATTATGCATAAATATGCAAAATATGCATTTTTCTAAAAATGGCTAAAAACCACCTTTCTCGGCATTTCAGATGATTCTGAGCATCTTGGATTTTTTTCACCTATATAAAAAAATTTCTATGACAAATGTTTTGGCATTATGCAAAATATATGCATTTTTGCAAAAGTGCACTCATGATCCTAATTTTTTTTGGAGGTGGTAGGTATTGTTCCAGAGAGGACCAGAAAAATAGCAGAAAATTAAAATAATTATACTAATTATGCATAATTATGCATTTTCTAAAAATGGCTAAAAAACACTTTTCTCTGCATTTTAAATGATTCTGAGCATTTGGGGGGAGGGAGTGGGAGTGGGGGGTGGGGGGGGGGGTTTAGGGGCAGGGGGAAGGCGGTTAGCTGGCAGGATGAAGAGGAGGGAGATTTAGACGGGTGGATAACCAAACCGCTACATTGTAGCGGGGGTTCTTCTAGTACTTTTACATATTGTGGGATGGGAATGACATGAATGCTGGCACATACAAGGAGTATATATCCAATATTTATATATATATATATATATATATATATATATATATATATATATATATATATATATATATAGTAGTGGATGTTCTTGTGTATGGGGGGGCCTTCTCCGCCTCCCCCCACATTGAGGGAGACTTGCCCCCCCCCCCTTCCGATTCCGATGCCCTTGTCTGATTTTATGCGATCAAGGCGTGCTTCCTATAGTTTTATTCAGGTGGTATTTTCTGGTGGGGTGATTTAGACCATATCCCGACACGCTGCCTGTAGATTTATGTCAGCATCAATGTCTTATAAGGTCATTCAGACGATCAAAACGCTGACAGCATGCCACCCATAGCTTAAGTGTGTTGGTGGGTTAACAAAGATTACAAGGACGCCCTTGCCATCATGTAAACTAGACTGTCCAAATGCCGTCCGTTTCCTGATAGACGCTGTGCCCACTATTGAAATTTGCGTGACAGTATTGTTCCATAAGAGAAACAAGGCCATCTAAATCCTTAAAACGTTTGGTGAATTAGTACAAATAACAATTCACTTAGCATGCAAACAAAGTAAAGGACTGCTGGCCTTTTTTTCTTCTTTTTTTTTTTTTTTTTTTGCTTTTGAATTGCGGTAGAAATGTCCGATAGGGTGGCAAAGATAAATAGATATGAGTATAAATGTGTAATCCGGGCGGCAGGCGGGGAGACACCCTGCACAGGCCGCCAGGCCATGTGGCACGAACTGTCGACGAGGCGGGACAAATGGACCGAACACCGGCAAAGACCTGTCCCATAACCAGCGGCGTTCTGCGCGGTGACGCGTATTGTGTGTGCAACAGTGCCATCGTGTGGCGGAGAGAGGAAACGCATGGAAATGTAGCGTTTAGGATACCTCGAAAGAGAGACGTTTTGTCCTCCCAGTTGCAAATTGAACGTTGGCATTAACTTACGGTTCCCTCTAATTCTTCTAATCCTTTTTATTATTGTTATTTTTAGCCGAATACGTGTTGTTACAGTGTGAGCCTAAGATGTTGAAACGGATTGCCCTCATGATAACACAAGACGACACACAGCTGCCTGAAGGCATATTAACAGATAAATAAATAATCATGTGCTAAAGGATGGAGCCACACTTAAGGCTGCATTCAAGACAACTCGGATTTGACTGAAACTGAACACGAAACGCCAAATATCATGCCGTATATTATCCCCAGCAGCCTGCACACTTGGACCCTCCACGAAACGACCTTTTGACCGTCTTACTCGCTGACCGTGTCACGTGTACTTGTGACGTTTTGGTCTGTGGAGTAATTCTTCTTTCTCGTGCACTTTTTGTTATTAATACATGTATTATGTGTTATTTGTCTTTATGTGGCACTGAGGTCCTTGTGAAACGTAATGTCGTCCCCTTGTATGTATGAGACATGCATATAAGGCAATGACAAATAAAAGCAGTCTAAGTCTAGGAAATTTAAAAAAAAGCACGACTTTCTGCCTTTTCTACACACAAAGGAATGATTGAACAACTTCCCATGCCAAGCATTGCTGTTTGCTCGGGGAATAATGATAATAATGATAATAATAATAATAATAATAATAATAATAATAATAATAATAATAATAATAATAATAAAAAGAAATAGTCACATGCGTTTCACTATTTCATTTTAAGCACTTTTGTTTTTTGTTTGTTTTTGTTTTGTTTTTTTTGATCAAGGTAATACAGCTAAGCTGGCTAGTGCAAAGAGTGGCCAATAGATGTCATAACATTGAAATTCCACATATTGCTATAATACATGCAAAACACAATTGATAATAACAGCCATCACATAATTACGCAACCAAAATGTTCCTTAAAATGTAAACACTTTTCCTGTATTATCAGGAACTATGGATATACTGACACTGTTACACTAGTTGACTCAAGTTGAATACTAACAGCCATATATTGTGCCAGAAATCAAATTAAAATAAATTTAATATATATATATATATATATATATATGTGTATATGTATATATATGTATGTATGTATGACGTTCTGCACTATCTACACAAAAAGGAATGTTTGAAGAGTCTTATCGAGGAAAGAAGACTATTTCTCAAGCCATTTGCTTCCGGTTACTTCAAAATAAAAGTCTCTGCACATCCAATGGTTTGGCTGAGCCACCAAACAGGACAGGGACTGACTACAACGGACAATTAGGTCTGCAGAGAAAATCGTTGGTGCCAACCTGCCTGCCATTCTTCAACCTGCCTTCCAGACTCAGGAACCAGCAAGCAACATCACTGCAGACCCATCACACCCTGGTCACAGCCTGGTCCAACTCCTCCCCTCTGGCAGGCACTACAGAACACTGTACCCCAAAACATCCATCCATTATCTGAACCGCTTATCCTGCTCTCGGGGTCGCGGGGATGCTGGAGCCTATTTCAGCAGTCACTGGGCGGCAGGCGGGGAGACACTCTGGACAGGCCGCCAGGCCATCACAGGGCCCAGGGTACATTCAAGGCTGGAATGGGTGCAGATCAGGGAGCAGATCTCTGGGGCTGTCCACAATGTGATTGGGTGGCTTGGAAGGCAGCAGCTGAAGGTTTTTAGGAAACATCTGGGACAACCAGATATAAAAAGTTTCTTTCCGTGGGCTGTCGTTCAAATGAACCCCTGACACTGTCAAATAATTCCAACCATGTTGTGTATACTGAACTGTACATTATATGTATACTGGTACACTCTGTCATGCCCATCTACCTCAGGCATGTATGTAAGTAAACTGCTAGCATCTATTTCAGCATCTCTGATATATTCTCTGCACCACTGCATCTTATCACCTCTTATTTCCATCCTTGTGTATATAGCTGAAGATTGTTGTATTGTTGTGTTGTTATTCTATGTTAAGTACACTGAGAGAGCCTCGAAACTGGAGTCAAATTCCATTAGTACGTGCAAACCTACATGGCCAACAAACATCATTCTGGTTCTGATTTGTATATACGTATCCCTAAATACAATGGGTCAGATCGGTATTCTCTCTAAATTAAAGCTAAGTTTAGGGCAAGGGATGTCTAACAGCCGTAAAATGAATGAATGAATAAACATTTCACTACATCCTAGGCAGTCAGCATGCTCCTCTGTGTGTATTACCATGGATAACTGTTTCTCAGTGAATTGGGTATTTAGAGCAAAGGCCTTAGCTGGGACATTTGGTTGTAGCATACCAAGCTAGCTGGCTAACGGGTCTGACCCTTTAGTCGAGCGGTTAGTGACGTCGCCTTGTGGTGCAGTACACCTCGTATCGAATCCCGCACCGGGCAAGAAAATAACCGGTTACATTGGTGGCAGCGGTGGGATCCGGAAGTGTGCAGATCCTCAGAAGTCTCTTCGGAGCGCGGGAAGAACAAGCGCGAGGGCGCGCTTCCGGGGAGGGCGACGACTGTAAAGTACTAATAAGACACGTTAGTCCCTAGCTAACGGGTCTGACCCTTTAGCTAGGTACTGATGTGTCTTATTAGTAGTTTACACTAAGCTAGCTGGTTATAGCATACTAAGCTAGCTGGTTATAGCATACTAAGCTAGCTGCGGGGAAAGTGATACAATGAAATCTGTTCTGTGGCTCAACGAAGGAACACAAAGCCTGTTCAGAACCCCTGAACTTCAAGATTTGTTGTTTCTCACTTACACTCGTAAATAAAAAGTTTGCAAAAATGACAATTTCATTGAAATTCAAGAGGTAAAAAAACTCTATAAAAAATATGAAGGGGTGGAGTTAAACCTTTTCATTTTGTAAAGTTCCCTGGATGTTTCAACTTTCTTTTTGAGGCCCGCCTATAAACTCAGCCTTTTTTCTTAAGAACTACTGTAAACAAACTGCTTAAAGGTTGCTCTTGTGAAGCTATGTATTAAAAAAATGGATCTGAAAAGGTTTACCAAAGGACACAACTGTCCAAAACGTGTTACTGCCCTGAATGGAGAGAATGTAAAGTTTCTGCAATTTATAATTTGCCAACTTTGGGTTTAGTGATAGTGAAAACTCTAAATTCATTTCACTTAAAAGCTCGGTGTCTCTTGTTATACAGCAAATATAACAAGAAAAGCAAGGTGAGAAGAAAAATGTAGTACACCGCTATCACCAGTAGATGTCAGTACAATGCAATAAATAACGAGACAGGGAACAAGGTTATTTTCTTGAATACAATCTTCCTTAATAGAAAATATATCTTTAAAACCATTTTTATTCGATATGTACAGAACTCTTTGGTCTGTTTTGTGAGAATATTTACAGATTTGTGTCACTAATACATTTATAACTTCAAATGCAGGTTAACGCTCAGCAATCTGATGACTAATGCTTCAGGATAAAAGCTGAGCAGCTAATTTAGTGTAAACAATGTTTCCATGAAAGGTTTGTGTTGGTCTGTATGTGTTTGGATTGTAAATTGCATCTATATTATTAACCTATTTTTATCATGAAAGAGATCACATTCATCCTGAAAAACAACCATTTCTGATTATTCAGTACATGACTTAGTACAAACACTTCATTTTGATGTTTTCCTAAAGTACATTGTCTTTATATACCTCACATTTTTTTAACTTTCTGATTAACTGAACAAGAATATCTTAAAAAATGAATTATGACAGAGTGAAAATATATACACAATAAGTCCAATCATTTTTGTTGCTGTTGTTTTTGATGGTGGTGTTTGTATGAGTGTGGTTACACGTGTGTCAGTGAAGTGTTTTACTCGCAGACTGTGCTAGCATATCAAGAATGCTTGCATCCATGTTTTACATTGTTCGTTAAATTGAGTTGTTATTTCAGTGTAGTTCTGTAATCAAAATAAATGAATTTACAGGGGAGTTGCAGATGTTTGAGAGTTGGTTTTTTTTTGCAGTAAATAACAGGAACTGCTCAGCTCACTGAACTTATAACTTCCATACCTAAGCATAATATTGCACACTGCTATTCCTCAAATGCAACCAATGAGATGTGGCGGTGAGAGGCAAAAAAGAAAAAGAAAAAAAGTCTTATGAACTGGTCTTTTTGTCCAGAATTGCAGCATCTCGATTCTGACTGTCTTCATAATCTTGTGTACTACTACTATATTATGTACTAATTTTGTTGCACTGCTGCCTTATTCTGTGATATCCAGTTTGGGTATCACAGAATAAGCTCTGTTTTCAACAACCTGATTGCAATCTAGTAGAGATGTTACTTCGCCTGTACTTTAATGCATGATTAAGAATGGGTTTTGATCATTGCTGCAGTCTGTTAGTCATGCCAAGTGCTATGCAAAGCTTCTGGTGAAACAGAGCCACTCTCTCTTTATGGACGGGCCAGTGGAGAATGCAGCGAGACCTCAGCATGCCCCTGCGCAGGTACAGCGAGCAAGAAAGCTTGTAGTCCTGCACATCCTGTAGGAAGACCAGAAGCACAGAGTCCCTGCTGGCCTCAATGACCTGGTGAAGCACATGGTGGGCTTTAAAACTGGATGAGGAAAGACAAGGGGAAGAGTGTACATGATTAGAAAAACAGTGATATAGAAAGACAGACGGGTGTTATGGGGGGGTAAATAACATTTTGAAGTGAGTGTAAAACATAATCCCACTTAAACCTTAGTATGACATAAAACTTTAATCATGGAGGCAAACCCCTTGATGCTTAGATACCCTGTAAATGATTTCTAAGACTAAATTTGAATACATAATGCTTAAACAAAGCAATGCAGAATTTTTTTTACCGTCTACACCAGTGGTCATTGAGGAGACATTCGGTGACGACGAACAAGACTTTTCTGGACCGTCTGATGTTACCCACGATGGATTCAAGCCGCGACATGCCAGGCAAAGAGTCTCGGTCCTCCAGACAAAAGGCACACTTTTCATTTTCTAGAGGGAGCAAACTTTTCTCCACCCACTTGATGTCCTCCTCTGCATGGATGACATAAGCGTCATATTCAAACTCCCGTCCCTCGTTGACTTTGGCGTCGCTGAAACCTAATGTGCGATTGATCAGAATGTTCCAATAGAAGTGAATCCTCCAACCATGAAAACGTACCAGGAGTGCAGTCATAATCAGTGAAATGACAGCAGTGCTGCTGAGTATGAAAAGGGCCTGAAATGGGCTCAAATCTTTGCAGGACAGTGGATCAAAGTCCATGATGGTGTGGTTGAAGTAGGCTAGCGGAGTGTTGCACTTGTAAATGTCTCTGAGATAGGGAACACTAGCATTGGTTTTATTCAACCATGTTACAAACCACAGAATGCTTTCACAGGTACAGTCAAAAGGATTTCTGTCCATAAACAGCATGCTGAGGTTGCGCATAGGTGACATGAAAACTTCTGGCCTCACAGCTGTTATGAGGTTTTTCTGCAGGTGTAAAACCTGCAGCGAGGGCAGGCCATCGAAAACTGTGTCCTTAAGACTGTTCAAGAGGTTGTTGCCAAGGTTTAGTTCACGAAGGTTACCCAACCCACTGAAAGCCCCCACAGGAATCTCATCCAGCCCATTATAGTCCATATACAAGATAGCTAAACTCCGAAGGCCCTTCAGAAACAACACTGGACCATCTGGGTTTGCGCTCTTCCAAAGTCGGGCCAAGTTATTGTGTTGAAGCTTCAGTACACTCAGGTCAGCAAGTCCTTCGAAGACATTTTTATTGATATTAGCAATGTTGTTGTTACTGAGGTCCACAAAGGTGAGTTTGGACAGGTGACTGAATGGGGAGGTATCCAAATACAAATTGCTTGTCAGGGCTTTGGCTAGCATAAGGGTTCTGAGATTGGGAACATGGATGAAAGATGTGGGGGTCAGAGTTATTGTTTGGCGATTGTTAGACAGGTATATTTCTTGAACCTGAACCAGGCCTTGAAACTCTTGCCCTGTGAGAAATTGTCCAATAAAGTTGAAGCCAAGATAAAGAGCTGTGAGATTCCTGAACATGTTGAAGGCTCCTGGGCCTATACGCGAGATAGCTGTGCCTGTCAGGTTCAGCTTTCTTAGAGGTGATGCTGCAAGTGAAACAAATGTGTTATTGTCAAGGTTTTTCAGTGTTGTGCAAACGCTCCAACCCATATCGAGATCATGAAGACCTGTCAAGCCTACAAAAGTGTGCTCTGTGATGCCTTGAATTGTATTATGCTCCAACACCAGGCTCTCTAGTGTACTTAATGGTTTGAAGGAGAAATCCTCAATAGCTAGGGATGAGGAAGCGTGTTTGTTCCCACGTGAGATATGTCTCAAGTTGAGCTTTTTCAAACTGCTGAGACCCTGAAATGTGGACTTGGTCAGGGCGCGGATGTTATTGTCCTCTAGAAATAGAGTCTCCAGTGAATCCAGCCACTGAAATGAATCTCCTTCAATTTTACTAATGCTGCTATTGGACAGATCAAGAAAGGTGAGATTGGTTTTCTCTAGCCCTCTGAAGGTTATGTTTGTGACCTTGCTCAGCATATTCTTCCGGAGAGATAGGGTCTTGATGGCAGTTCCAGACAGTTCCGAAGAGAGTGCAAAAGTAATCTGGGGGCTCAGATTGCACCCATCCATTGTTAAATTTTGTATTCTTGCAATGGACTTGAAACAACCAGCTGTAATCTAAAATTTAAAAAAAAAAGTATTAATCAAAAGACATTGAATAAATCTTACAATGAGACCCATTGCACGGTAGAAATAGAAACAGAAGAGGTAACTGAAAGGAAGGCACTTTCACGGTAGTTCTGATTCTGACAGCACCATTTCATTTCCCGTTTCACAGAAACTTACGTACCGTTTTCAGGTGCAGATATGATAGGTTGAGGATTCGTAAGTCTGATGAACCACTAAGAAAGGAGAAGTCATCTTTGTTGAGAGTAGAGATGTCATTGCGAGACAAGATGAGGGCAACAAGGTTGGGGAGTTGGGGCCGAGTGCCCAGCGCTGCCGAGACCAGTTTGTTATGGGATACATCAAGGAAAAGCAGGCTCTGTGAATAATGCAAAACGTGTAAGCGTTCATGTCATATTGCACACAGTAGTTATTACGTCCTGAAACCACTGTAAATACTATTTACTTGTGTCACTTGATCATAATTGTCACTATATCACAGTATATAATAGGGGATTTTTACAGCGTTAGAGTGACAAAACACATCTTCACATCAAAGATACTTTTACCTTTAGGGCAGTGAAGGGCTCTCCTTCTAGCTTCAGCCTATTGCTAGCCAAATTTAGCCACGTTATATTGGTACAGTGGCTCAGATCCCTTTCTTTCAGGAGAAACACTTCATTGTGCTCCACATTCAGTGACTGCAGCAGTGCCAGTGTCTGACACAAACCCTCCTCCAACCTGGTGATGCTGTTGTGGTTCACATCCAAGTGGAGGAGTCCTTGGTATGGAGCTAATGAGGCAGCAGGAAGCTTCCCAAGTCTGTTGTGAGACATATCTAGGCTGGTGATATTCCTAGGAAGGTCGGGAGGGATGGTCTTGAGGCTGAGGTGGCTACAGTCGGCCTTATCATGTTGAATAAGGCAAGCTGACCGCCCCTTTTGAGAGGCCATGCAATAGTGCACTCCGCTCATTAAATAGCTCACACTGCATATCCATGATAGGAGGAGGAAATGAGCTTGAAGCATGGCTTCAAATGGCTGGATACCCAGAACTGCAGGGGGGTGGGGGGTTGGGGAGACAAGAGTAGAATAAATACAAACTGGTAGACATGTTTTCTGTAAAAAGATTTTACACGGATTTATTTCAAAAGTTGTTTAAGTATCAAAATCTGTTTACATCAGACATTTTAATCATAAATAAATTTTACAAATAAGCGTTTACAGCAATTTTCCAATGTGGCTTGCAGTTATTTTTTTAAGAGTAGTTTCAATTTTAAGAGATTTTTTATTTTATTTTATTTATTTAGTTTTGGAAGTCCTCCCTCGGTGGTTTGAAATTACATTAGGGGAGATCAGGGTTGGTTGGCACGCCGTATCTCTCTGGCACAATTTACGTTACAATATTCTAACCAGCAGTGAATGAAAGGTTAAGGTCTCAGCTATAAATGAATATGTTTTAATGTACACAAATGTTTTCGAAAATTAGGCGATTCGTGATTAAAATCACGTTGTGCATTTGTGCCAACCAGGCCCATCACGGGGTTGGTTGGCATGCGTTATGGGGTTGGTTGGCACATTGTTGAAAATGCTAGTTACCAAAAAATGAAGCAACCAATAGAAACAATGTGAACATTTAATTCAAACAAGAACCAGAAAACGTGAACATTGAATAGAATATATGCCCATTTTTAAAACCAAACAACATTTTTAAGCAATTCATCAGTAGGAATGCCTAATTACTATGGCCATTGACCATCCAAAATAATAATAATTAACTATATTATATTACATGTTATATAATTGCACAATATAGTTAATATAATATAACATTAATATAATAGGCCCTGTGATGGCCTGGCGGCCTGACCAGGGTGTCTCCCCGCCTGCCGCCCAATGACTGCTGGGATAGGCTCCAGCATCCCCACGACCCTGAGAGCAGGATAAGCGGTTCGGATAATGGATGGATTAATATAACATTAATTAATTAATATTATATTCAATAATAGTAATATATATTAACTATACACATTGCTTTTAATCTTTCGTATGTATGTGTGTGTGTGCGTGCGCAGAACATTGCCAGCTAAAGTTAGCAACTGGTAGCAATTGTGATCAAGCTAGCAAATATGAAATCGTATTAGCCTTTAAGAATATCATTTAAGATTATAAACTTTGACTCAATTTTCATTTTATTTTTGCCTACCTGGGCGGGGCTGTTAAGTTAATGGCAACATATAAAACATATGATGACAAAATCACCATGAAAACGCTGACGCGTACTTTTGGCTCAGGATTACACGAGCGTGATAAGCGGCGAGTAAACAACGAGTTTCTTAAAGGGACAGTAACCGCAATCTTTTTAAAGGGACAGATACCCCAATACCCACAACCCACCCGCAATGTCCCCGCTGCCGTTCAGCTGTTAAATGGTAGATAGTAGGCATCTGTTGTCTGCAGAGCGCTTGTTTCCTTGGTCCGTATGTTTGAACTCCTTTGGTTCTCCTTGCCCACTTCTGCCTTGGTGTTTGTGTGTTTTGTTTTTGTGTGAGAGTTTTATTACACTGGCTGCAAACTAATTTCCCTTTAAGGGACAATAAAGATATTTTGACCTTTGACCTGCCTCTCTCACACACACACACACACACACACACTCGTGTATAATACATGTTTACCATATTTTTACTATAGCGCTGACATTTGACCCAACTTTGTGAGGAAACTGTGTTTAGCCACCATCACTCATCACACACCCGCGCCTCTCATATCAGAAGGTAGCTGACTCCTGCGTCTATTAACTAGAAGTAACACATCAGCGATATCTCTGCCTAACGCAGCTTTTATAATACTGTAGCGAATTCGGGGGGGGGGGGGGCAGTCGGCGACCGCCGCAGCCGGGACGCGAACCCGTGGCTCCCACATCGCAAGCGACAGCGTTAACCAGTCGACTAAAGGGTCCGACCCGTTAGTAAAAGACCGACGTGTCTACTTATGCATGCACGTTACAACGCGTGTAGTCCACTCCACAGACCACTTCTTTTTTTGTACTTCCAATACTACAAAACTGAAATGTTACCCTCACAAAAAAATGTAAAATAATTAACGACTTTCAAATGTTTAAGCATAGTAGACGAGTTCAGGTCCAGAAAGCAAACATTTTTTACGTTACATTTTTTTTTTTGTTTCTGCGACCTTCAAAGGAGCAGAAAATAGTTGCGTGCCAACCAGCCCCCCCGTCTACTGGGAAGGTGGTCTGCCTTCCGTCCCGGGTCTACCCGGTCCCGGAAATGTTTCTGCTGGCTGCACAAATGGATTCAAAAGACCTGCTGCGACGCGACACGCACGCACGATCCCGACATCGTACTGATCAGATCCCCTTATTGATCATCCCGCGTGCACAGCTGCTCTGTAAATGTACAGAACTATATAATATAGTCGCCCCCCCTCCTCCCCCCCTCGTCTGCCCGCACGCAGGCTGGCGGCTCTGCAGGTTCTTACCGGACTGCGTCGCCCCCCTGATCGGCCAGCACGCCGTCTGTCGTTCCAGCGGTTGTTTTGCCTGCCGGGCGGCGATCGCCTGAAATACAGGAAGAGGAACACGAACCGCCGTGGGTTCGGTTATATCCGAGGGCGAAGGAGATGCCAAGGAGGCGCCCGGTAGGCGGTCTTTGGGTGAGAGAGAAAGAAAAAAAAATCGGATCGCTATTTCCTCATAAATGAAAGTAATAGATCGCCCCTAAATGGGCGGCGGCGGCGCGGAGCGCTGCGGTCAGCCTAAAACGTGTCCCTGCGCCGCTACTAGCGTAAGGACGGTAAGAAGCGGCGCGGTCTTGGCATTTCGTCGGCGCCGGTCAGAATAAAAGCTCCCGAGTCTTCGTGGCAGTTCGCGGTGTTGAAAATTAAAATACAACCTGGCGTGTCGGCGAAATCCCGTCTGGTTGCGCACGGCGTGGTGAAATGGCTGGTTTGATTGTAGGAAGAAATGGCATGTGACGTGGGGCGCAGGGAAAGGTAATTGCGCTGACATTTGGGGTTTCGGACCCGCTTTCTTAGGAGAGCTCAGCGTCGGCGGAGCCTCGCCAGGTGACCCGCGGGCCACGCAGGACGGGTGCGAGGCTCCGAAATGTACCGCAGCGAAGTCCCTCGAGGGCCGGATAGTCTGAGACTTTCCGGAGTATCAGGACTTGAAATGGGCGTTTTCGGAAAGGTCCTAAATACACAATGACCCCGGCTGATTTCTTCAAATAGCTCGGCAAAATGTCCTCATATTTCACAAGAAAGGGATAAAAAGTGACTCGGCCATCCTAAATTGGCCCTGTGATGGGCTGGCGGGTGTCTCCCCGCCTGCCGCCCAATGACTGCCGGGATAGGCTGCAGCATCCCGCGACCCAACTGGGATAAGCGGCTTGGATAATGGATGGATGGATGGGTGGATGGGTGGGATTAAAAAGCTGAGGAATGGGATTTTTTTTAACAATCAAAAAACTTTTTTTATGTTAGCTCAAATTGGGCAATTTTTCATAACAGCCATATTTCGCTAGTGAAAGGCTCCATTTTTTTCTAGCTAGACAAACAAGCAACTCTCACATCGTAATTACTATTATTATCATTATTATTATTCATGTTTCCTGTTTTACATCCTGAAGAGCCGGGTCCAAACTATGGACCTGATGCACTGTAGGGCAGATGTCACTTGATTGACAGTACTCGTCATAATATGTGGGCTGTTCCGAGTGGGGCGATCCTCTGGACTGCATGGATGCTGATGTTGCCTGGGATACGGTTGGTGAACGTTTCCACTCCCTTCTTCATGAGTCCTGGAGCTCCGATGACCACTGCTGTTATTATTATTATTATTATTATTAGCCTAGTAGTATTTCGTGTCTGAGTGCAACCCAAGGAATTGTTATATTTTTCATAAAACCTGGTACCTACAAGGAAATTGAAGTTCGGCGTTTTGACTTGACGCGTATTACCGTGTTTACACTATTATCAGCGCAAAACAAAATTACAACGAGCAGCTGGCAAAAGCTGCATAGTAGCCACAACAGACACGAAACGAGGAATTGAGAAAACTGGTGAGTTTCACTTCGACAATCTACCGTTTCGTCTTGGGTTCCGGCGTTTCGCAACATGTACTTTCACTACGCATGTCCATCAGTCCATCATCCGGACCGCTTATCCTGCTCGCGGGGATGCTGGAGCCTATCCCAGCAGCCACTGGGCGGCAGGCGGGGAGACATTACTGAGCGGACCAGGATGTGTAAACAAACGCCATGTGCGGGCGAACCATTCCCCCATTGGTCAGAACTTTGGGTGGGAATTTATACAGTCTTCCGGGGTGACCACCTGCGGTCTGTTTCCACCCGGCATTAATCATACAAACCATAAGTGAATCATTTGCATCATCTGTACCTATGCTCATAGGCGCATTAACATTTAGGGGTACTATAGGCCCTGCGGCCACAGCAATGGCGCAAATAATCGGGCCATGAAAATAAAAGATAAAGACTCGGACTCGATAATTAACAAGATGCCCGACCGTTCAGATTTAAAAACAAAAACAAATCAAATCACTGTGAAACTGCTTTACCCATTTCCTCGTGAAGTTGTTTCTAAAAAGAAACAGAAAAAGCTGTCACTCATATAACTAGGCCGTCACGCGCATTTAATTGATTAGCTTGCCTCAAGTTCCAATATGCCACGCGGCAACATTAGTTCAGCACCCGCGTCAGTAGACAGCGACTAACGGTGAATGGAGGTGCCCTCGCTCCCAATCAGTAAACAATGTGAAACTCGTCTAATACCCCTTTTCCACTCCATGGCACCGACTCGACTCGCTTCTGTGTCGTTTTCCATTACCGTAATGGTACCTCCTCAGTGTAGCTGTTCGTCATAGCGACGCCCGTTTTACAAGTTCAAAATGTGCTTTCACGATAACGCCGCTCAAAAATGCGGCATTGTAGTAGAGGACGCCCGATCTAAAAATGGCGCCTGTTCATTCCTGTGAGAATTGCTTGCCCAATACGGTAGAGGCTCGTTCCCATCGATGCAGAGACCGGAAACGGAGTTGAGAACGGTCAACTGAGCATGCGCGAAATGCCTCTACCACGCGCCCCGCGTAGCATCCAGGCGCTAGGATTCTAGGAAGACCCGCCCCTGCTCTGCGTCTGATTAGCTAACTTTAACCCTAACCCCGCCCTAACCCTAACCTTAACCTACCCAAACAACGGAGGCGTCGACGACTTGCGCATGCTCAGTTGACCGTTCTCTGCATCGATGGGAACTTTAAAAAAAAATATTTTTATTGAACATTGTTCATATTCATGTACAGATTCTTGAAGAAAGTTCATTATAAAACAAACATGGCAAATATACATTCCATCCAAAAATACATAGAGATATCCAAAGTGCCAAAGGGAACAGTATGTAAACATTTCTATACAGTATATCAGGAAGTACATAGAGGTTGACAAATATACGGTATCACCGATGGGAACTAGCATCTACCCTACGCCCATGGTGCTATCCCATGCGCACATTGATGACGTAGCGACGCAGTGACGCGTTTCTCTGACCAATCAGAGGTCTGCAATGATTTTGGTACACGCTCCAGTTTTGTTTTGTTTTTTGGAACTTCGACGAAGGTGGTACCAGGAAAGTGGTAACAGTTACCAAAATGCCGGTACTTTCCAGTAGTGGAAAAACGACAAAAGGGCGAGTCGAGTCGAGTCGAGTTGAGCCGGTACCATGTAGTGGAAAAGAGGCACAAGACAATACGTCAATAACCAGTGCCGGATTTACCTATCGGCTTGGCAGGCTGAAGCCTAGGGCCTCAAAATCTGATCGACCTTTGATGCCTGTGTGTTTGCACAATTGTATGCATATATATATATATATATATATATATATATATATATATATATATATATATATATATATATATATATATATATATATATATGTATATATATATATATATGCAAGTTTGTGTGTTTGCATAGTTAATTTGTTTAGTCGATACGTGTTGTAGCTATTAAGCTTGACTACTCAACAACTGACCCTACTTGTTTGTCCAGCCATGCAAACTAATTGTACCATGTATCACAAGATGTGGCTCACAACTACCCAGGGAAGAGAAAAACAACACAAGAAGCAGACTTTGGACCCTATGATAGAGTGAATGGGGAGGGGGGTCATAAATGGTTGTCATTATACTTGTGTTACCCTCTTTGAAATGAGTGTGTTTCAAATTGAATGTTTCTTTATTTTAAGACAGGGACTTTTGTTTAGTTAGAAGAAACAATGTTTTTGTCAAGATCATGTCTGGTCGGCTTGGCTATCTGTAGATTGCAACAGTTTGCTCAACAGACGTTATTTACCGTAAATGTGTACTGAAGTTCACCCTAGATCATGTGCTCAAGAATTTAGCGCAATATCACACAAACTGTACACTTGATTTTGGAAGGACAAAGCCAACCAATACCATGGTATTTCAAAAATTATTTACACCAGTTGAATGTAATAATCCCACAAAATCCTGGGCAGTCTGTTTTTGGTATGGGCCTTGGCTTGTAGACCACCTTGTTCACTGCATTTTCTTTACTTCTTTTTTTTTAATTCAAACTGGGACGCTGTCATTCAAAACAGGGAGGGTTGACTGCACATTTTGACTATTACAGTTATAAAGCTGCAACTTTGTAAACACGTAAGTAAAATTATTTTGAAAATACAATTATTCCCAAACAGTCATTATTTGGGGAAAAAAAAGGGCCTCAAAATCTAGGGGGCCTCCAGCAAGGCATATGATATTTTTGACACCGTCATAGGCCTTTCTTACACATGCTGTCATAACGCACTGTAGTCTGTAAACAACCCTTCTGTAAATATTTCCATGCTTTCCATTTCAGAATAATACCGTCTTAAGCCGAGAACGCCACACTAGCATCGATCTCTGTATTGATTTTGTCCTCCCAGGAAAGCAGTGAGATAGATAAGCTGAAAACACTGCTGTGCAAGCATCTGCAGAGGACGTTGCCGTTTTCATCGGTCAGGTTAGTAGTAAAACTACGCTGATTTACAGCGTCTTTGTTAACGATAGGAAAAAGCATACTCGTTTTGTAAACGGTTTTTGGAGGCAGATTTGATTCAGATTTTGCTTTACAATTGTCAATAAGGAACAATTCTTCAAGAAAAGTTGCCCAAATATTATAGAGAAAAAAATGTCTTTTTTTTTTCTTCTTCACTGAAGTGGACCCCATTTTGCGTGAGCGCCCCTTCGTGTTGATTCATTTTACTTTTTATTTTCAGATTCTAACCTGAGCGTGAGTAAAAGATTTGAAAGTGGTGCCAGCAAGCGCAAGAGAAAAAGACTTGAAAATGATGTGGTAAAGAAGTTGAGACCAATCACGGCTTTCTTGCATCAGCCACTGACACAACCAGTGCCAGCGGTGAAGCAGGTACTGCATTGATACTAACACAAGGAGATCAGTGCGGTGGAGCTATCCAGCCAACTACTAACATCCAACCAGAAGAAAACCTCCCAAAAACAGAAACAGCGAAGCAGAATGCAGAACAGCAAGCTCATTATGAGGGAGCAGCCTACAAATGTAATGATGATGATGATGATGATTATTATTATTATCATCATCATTATTATGCCGGCTCAAAATGAAAATATAAAACTAACTAGAAGAACCCCGCTACAATGTAGCGGTTTGGTTATCCACCCGTCTAAATCTCCCTCCTCTTCATCCTGCCAGCTAACCGCCTTCCCCCTGCCCCTAAACCCCCCCCTCCACTCCAACTCCCTCCCCCCAAATGCTCAGAATCATCTGAAAATGCCGAGAAAAGTGGTTTTTAGCCATTTTTAGAAAATGCATATTTTGCATAATTATGCATAATTATTATAATTATATTTTAATTTTCTGCTATTTTTCAGGTCCTTTCTGGAACAATACCTACCACCTCCAAAAAAAATTAGGATTATAAGTGCATTTTTGCAAAAATGCATATTTTGCATAATGCCAAAACATTTCGAAGTCCCAGAAATTTTTTTTATATAGGTGAAAAAATCAAAGATGCTCAGAATCATCTGAAATGCCGAGAAAAGTGGTTTTTAGCCATTTTTAGAAAAATGCATATTTTGCATATTTATGCATAATTATGCATAATTTTAATTTTCTGGGATTTTCCCCCTTACTCTCTGAGACAATACCTACCACCTCCGAAAAGAATTAGGATCATAAGTGCTTTAGTTTTCGGTCCCGCTATCTACACTAACACACACACACACACACACACACACACACACACACACACACACACACACACACACACACACACACTAACACCACACACACACATATTACGAAAATATATGAGTGATTAAAGAGTCACTTACTGGACAGGGAGAGGTTAAAGAGCCACAAGAAAATAATGTGGACAGTCAGAATTTTCAGCTCACGCCTGGTGAGATAGGCCAAGTCCGAGTTAGTCCTGACGCAGATATACTAGATGATGGCAAACATAGATGTACTGTAACAGACGGTGGTTTGTGGACAGAATTCTCACATGAGGAAGTTTCCTATTGGGTAGAGAGGGGCGCCTCCCGAGTTCAGCATCGTTGTGGACCATTTTCAAATTCCAAGCGAGTGTACAAAAACAGTCCGGGTTTCGCACAAAAGCTCTTTTTTATTCAACAAAAGTCAATGGGGAAACACAAAGCCGAGAGTGGCTAGTGTAGGCTCCCCCGAAAGGCCGGATTTATCGCTTTGTTTTGTAAACTCTTTCCAAACCTGGCATCTTCTGCTACAGCTTTAGCTTCTGAAGGGTTTGATGACAGGCAAAACTCCTTTCTTATCCAGACTCATGAAAACTCACAGGGATGCCACGCCGGCCTACCTAACACGGAGGAGAAGCCAAACGCTAGTTTCATAGCTAGGGGAACAAATAAAAGCAGAGCAGCGGTACTGGCGGCATGTCATGGAGAGAATTGTTGCTGTAATGTGCCCTCTTGCAGAACGAGGCCTACCATTCGGAGGACACGATGAGCAATTTGGATCTCCAAATAACGGCAGTTATCTCCGTCTTTAAGAACTAGTAGCGAAATTTGATCCATTTTTACCGGCTCATATCGAATCGGTATGGGAATTCTGGATCAGGAAATCCCTCTTATTTGTCAAAAACTGTATGTGAAGAAATTGTTCGACTCATGGCAAAAAAAAGTTAAGGACACAATTCTGGCTGACGTGAAAACGGCTGGATATTTCAGCTTGTCAGTAGATTCCACCCCTGACTTTCACACACTGATCATCCATCCATCCATCCATTATCCGAACCGCTTATCCTGCTCTCAGGGTCGTGGGGATGCTGGAGCCTATCCCAGCAGTCATTGGGCGGCAGGCGGGGAGACACCCTGGACAGGCCGCCAGGCCATCACACAGGGCGACACACAACACACACACACACACATACACACACATTCACACCTAGGGGCAATTTAGTGCAGCCGATTCACCTGACCTACATGTCTTTGGACTGTGGGAGGAAACCCACGCAGACACGGGGAGGACATGCAAACCCCACACAAAGGACAACCCGGGATGACTCCCAAGGTTGGACGACCCCGGGGCTCGAACCCAGGACCTTCTTGCTGTGAAGTGACCGTGCTAACCACTGCGCCACCCTGCCACCCACATACTGATCAATTGACTTTAATTATCAGATATACGTATATCACTTGACGATGGTTTACCAAGTGAGAGATTTTCAACTTCCCTTGATCTAAAAGACCACACAGGAGAAAGCATGGCTGACTTAGTCTTTAACTAACTCACTACCGAGCTTGAAATTGACTTTAGAAAATGCCAAGGGCCGTCTCACAACAATGCTGCCAACATGGCTGGTAGGTACAACGGTACGCGGCAAAAAAAAAATCGAAAAAAGCAAAAAACAAATTTGCAAGATTTATTCCATGCGCTGCTCACTCTTTAAATGTGGTGGGCCGTTCGGCTGTTGATTGCTGCCTTGATGCAGTGAACCGTCTTGGCATTATCACTGAAATGTATACCTTCTTCTCATCCTCCACAAAGAGATGGGCAATTCTAAAATCATGTTTGCAACTTCAGTCAGAAGTGCCTAAATATTTGTCAGACACTAGGTGGGAGGCACATCAAAGAGCCACAGGAGCTATTTTGGCTAGTTAGTGCTATCACTGATGCCCTCAGTCATGTGTACTCTGATGTTAATGGGAAGGGGGATACCAGGCTTCAAGCTGGCAATCTTTCGCAGAAAATGGAAGAACTGGAATTTGTGTTTATGCTGCATGTTTGGACCCGTGTGCCAGGTCATTTTCACAAGGTCAGAGCTGTTATTGAGTACTTGTGCAAGTTTGTACAGTTCACTTCAGGATTTTTTAAGTAAAATTAGAGAAGATTTTGATGAGTTTGAGCAACAAGCAAAAGCCACTGTGCCAAATGTTAACTACAGAACTATCACAAGGAGACAAAGAGTAAGTGCACCTAGTCCTGATGCCTCGGATGAACTCTCCTCAAGAGATAAGCTCAGGATAAAATCCTTTCTTACTATATATTAGATGCACTTGAAGCCAACTTAAGAAGAAGAGCTACTGTGTACAGTGATGTTGCACAAATGTTTTCCTTTCTTGCTAATCTGACAGCATCGAAGCCAGGTGTTGAACTGCTATGGAAACATACCCAGAGGATGTTGACCTGAAACTTACTGATGAACTTTTGCACTTTCACTTGTACGTCTCTGTCTCACACAGACCTTTATCAAATGATATACAAGGAAACGATTCAGATGGCCTTCCCTAATGCAGAAGCAATATTGTGGCTGTTTCTTAGCTTAATGGTCACTAACTGCTCTGGAGCGAGGTCTTTTTCAAGACTCAAAAGAATTAAAAATGTATTAAGGGCCACAATGTCCCAAGAGAAGTTGTCCACAATGAGCATTCTGTGCATTGAAAGTGACAAACTAAGTGGAACAAATTTTGATGAACTTTCGGATGATTTTGCTATGAGGAAGGCTAGAAAAAACTTTTTTTTAGTCTTAGTGTATTTGATGATTGTAGTTTTATTATTTCTTAATATGTATTTTAAAACCGACTGTTTAACGACAAGATAAAGTAGAATCTAAAAGTGTCAGATTGTCGCTGTCAGGTAGTCATGATCGTCTTGTTAACATTTCCTAGGTAATAAGATTTTAAGCTCAACTTTTCTTTTAAAGAATATAACAGTAAACTTACAATTTCATTTTCCTAAAAATTCCTGTTTATTCCACAAAATGTTTACAAAGTTTATTTAACATGTTAATTTTAACATTTATGCATGTTTTTCAATCACTACGGTATTTAAAAATAACATATTATGTCCTTTAGAGGAGGAACTGTGAATTGCGGAATTTTAAACAGCCGTCATCATCCTCCGCCTTGCTCAGTTTTGTTCAAAACACTCTTCCATCTCCCTCTAGTCGTGAGGGTGGGGGATTGGGAGGGGCCTCGCAAGTGGAGTAGCCCAGGGCCTCCCTTCATCTAAATCCGGCACTGTCAATAACAAGTCAAGATGAGGCTCAGTTCCGCGCAGCCATCCATCCATCATCTTAACCGCTTATCCTGGTCTCAGGGTCACAGGGATGCTGGAGCCCATTCCAGCAGTCATTGGGCAGCAGGTGGGAAGACACCCTGGACAGACCACCAGGCCATCACAGGGCCCCCACACACACACACACACACTCATTCATTCCTAGGGACAATTTAGTACGGCTGATTCACCTGACCTACATGTCTTTGGACTGTGGGAGGAAACCGGAGCCCCCGGAGGAAACCCACACAGACACGGGGAGAACATCCAAACTCCGCACAGAGGATGACCCGGGATGACCCACCAAGGTTGGACTACCCCGGGGCTCAAACCCAGGACCTTCTTGCTGTGAGGCGACCGCGTTAACCACAGCGCCACCGTGCCGCCCCCGTTCTCCTTCCCAACTCGTCAGATACTGCAGCTTGGTCAGTGGCCTTATGCTTCAAACTATGACGCTCGAGGCATCCCTTTAACGTCAGTTCTGCACTTGCAGGGCTTTTCAATAGATACCAATGGTGTAAAATGTTGGCGTTAGTACACGATCCTGCAAACCACGGATACGTTAAAATCTCGACATTTCATTTTTTGTTTTGTTTTTTTGGTCATTCTATGGGTGGTCAATGATACAGAGAGAGGACAAGGTGGGATGTAGTCTAGCAGCTGCAAATGCCAGCCATTTTTACCCCCTACAAAATCACTTCATGCCCAGCTCTGATCTGAACAGGTCATTTAGGAGAGATGGCATACCAGGCCGCTAGGTTAACTGGTGCTGCCACGAGTGCAACTGACTTGGTGATTGTGCTGAAATAACAACCCCCCCCCCACACACACACACACACACACACACACAACGGAAATAAACTGCAGACCAATGTGCATCAACAAACTCTACGCAGGTATTCATATTTGAATCTCACCTCTTTTTTCTGAAAAAGAAAAAGCAACAACACAAAAGGTCATGCTGCTTACTCAATGATTCCACAATTAGGATGTCCCCTAACTCCCACTGTCATTGCTAATGCAGAATATGTAGACTACATATAGCAAAACATAGGGTCACGGTCTAGATCAAAATGTTTCCTATCTAAGACCAAATCACACAGGAAATCAGTCCAATTCATATTCCGAATTTATTTTTACCCTTTGAAAAGGGATTTTTTTTTTTTTGCCATAACACAACAACTTCAGTTGCTGAATTGAACACACACTACTTTACTGCTTCCTCTGCGTCTTTACCATGTTAACTGCTCGGGGGGGGGGCAGTGTTTGGGGACTTCAAGAGAAGCCCGTTGTGGACACCTTCAGGTTTCTGGGATCCACAATCTCCCAGGACCTAAGCTGGGCTTCCAACATAGACACAATCATCAAAAAGGCCCAGCAGAGGATGTAGTTTCTGCACCAGCCCAGGAAGTTCAGCCTGCCTCGGGGGCTGCCGATTCAGCTCTACACTACAATAATCCAGTTTGTCCTCTGCACATCCATCACTGTCTGGTTTGGATCGGCCACCAAACAGGACAGGAACAGATCACAACGGACAGTCAGGGCTGCAGAGAAAATCACTGGTGCCAACCTGCCCCCCATTCAGGACTTATACACCTCCAGACTCAGGAAACCTGCAGGCAACATCACTGCAGATCCGTCACACCCTGGTGACAACCTGTCCCAACTCCTCCCCTCTGGTAGGCGCTACAGAGCGCTGTACCCCGAAACAACTGCACACAAGAACTACTACTACTACTTTTGGCTGTTCCCGTTAGGGGTCGCCACAGCGGATCATCCGTTTCCATCTCTTCCTGTCCTCTGCATCTTCCTCTGTCACACCAGCCACCTGCATGTCCTCCCTCACCACATCCATAAACCTCCTCTCTGGCCTTCCTCTTTTCCTCTTCCCTGGCAGCTCCATATTCAGCATCCTTCTCCCAATATACCCAGCATCTCTCCTCCACACTCAAGAAGTCAAGTCAATTTTATTTGTATAGCCCAATATCACAAATTAAAAATTTGCCACAAGGGGTTTTACAGCAACACAACATCCTGTCCTTAGACCCTCGCATTGGATAAGGAACAACTCCCCAAAAAACCCTTTAATAGGGAGAAAAGAAACCTCAGGGAGAGCAACAAAGGAGGGATCTATCTCCCAAGAAGGACAACACACAATGGATGTTGTGTTTACACAACTTACACAATACAACATTGAAAGAGGACAACAGAATTATAAAATTTATAAAGAACAGTTTCTTTCCACAGGTGTCACTCTGATGAACACTTAAAACAGTCATACAGTGTCAGAAACAATCCCCATACAATACACCTGTACCACACCCACTGCTACTTTATGCAGTATACTATTTATTTATCTATCTATCTATCTATCTATCTATCTATCTATCTATCTATCTATCTATCTATCTATCTATCTATCTATCTATCTATCTATCTATCTATCTATCTATCTATCTATGTATTTATACTTTAGTATTTATACTTTATTTATACTATGCTACTTGCCCCTTGAGGCAAATGTGTAATTTGTGACAATGGGCTATACAAACAAAATTGACTTAACTTGCTACAAATACTAAATTATATTTAGTATGCATGTATATTTATATACATGCATTTTCTGTCACGTCCACCTACTTCATGTATATAAGGAACCTGCTAACATATTTATTCCAGCATCTTTGCACTCTGCTGCATTGAACTATTACCTTCCTGTTTCACCTGTGTGTAGTCATTTCTTGTGTATATTCCTGAAGATTGTTGTGTTGTTATTCTATGTAGGTATATTGGGCATCACTAAACCAGAGTCAAAGTCCATGGCCAAATAAAGATGATTCTGATTTGTAGGGTGTAGACTATATAAGTGTGTATTATTGCGTAGCAGATGAATGCAAAACCACTGGAAACATGTAGGCCACGAAGAAGCAGTTAGATGTTTCAGAACATCAAGCCAAACTCAGCTATGCTGTACTGTATTGGACCGGCAGCTGAAGAAACTGCAATACAGCTGAGAAATATGGGTTTGTTTAGTATGGGTGTAAAAACGCCTTTGGGAGTTACCCCTCCTGCAGTTTATCACAGTTACCACTAGAGGGCAGTAAAACCATATGTAGTGCTTGATGCTGGCACTCACATTGGCAATAATTTAAACTAGCATGGATGATAGATAGAGAGAGAGAGAGAGAGAGAGAGAGAGAGAGAGAGAGAGAGAGAGAGAGAGAGAGAGAGAGAGAGAGAGAGAGAGAGAGAGAGAGAGATATGGGTGGATAGGTAGATAGATAGACAGACAGACAGACAGACAGATAGACAGATAGATAGATAGATAGATAGATAGATAGATAGATAGATAGATAGATAGATAGATAGATAGATAGATAGATAGATAGATAGATAGATAGATAGATAGATAGATAGATAGATAGATAGATAGATAGATAGATAGATAGATAGATAGATAGATAGATAGATAGATAGATAGATAGATAGATAGATAGATAGATAGATAGATAGATAGATAGATAGATAGATGGATGGATGGATAGATAGAGAGATAGAGAGATAGAGAGAGATAGAGATAGATAGATGGATAGATGGATGGATGGATAGATAGATGGAGAGATAGACACCCTGTACTTTTTAAACTAATTTTTTTATTCAACGCATCAATACAACACAAAGAACTTACAACTTGAAGGAGAAGTATGAGGGGTGGAAGTAACAAAAATTAATTGATAAACTCGAGCAATTGGTCAGTGGGCGTGGTTTTGGGAGGAAGTAACAAAAATCGCTTGCCGTAAAGGATAAATGTTAGCTGGTTGTTGTAAACGATAAATGGACAGTATACAACCTGTCAATCAAGTTTATCAAATCAGCTGACAATTCATCACTCTGTTTCAATTCACATACATTTTCACCGCCTCCTTTTTTATCACTTAGTTATTGTTCCTTCCCTCCTTGAGACTACATTCCTTAAATGATAAATAGCTATTGTGTTATGCATGATGAATGATGAATGTAAGACAGGGGGAGATGATGAAACATGGCTCTGTTTTCATCGTTTCACGACTGTTCTAATCAAATCGACTTGAAAATAATCAGATCACTTGATTTTTTATCACTCTATTTTTTTTATTTTGCTTCACATCCATATTTGCCCATCTGTTTTTCCCATTCACATGCATTTTCATCACCTTCATTTTTATCAATTAATTTTGAGTCTGTCAGTGAAAGGGTAAAACTGTGTGTCCCTCGTTGTAATCCCTGCAAAAGTGAGATGTCTGATAGTTTTGCAGTGTTTCTCTTTGTCCAGGTTGCATCAAAGTTGTGCAGCAAGCTTGTGCTGTTGGCCTCACAGACGGGCAGATTTTTTTATTTTACTCTGAAGCAGCGCAGAGGGCAGGTGCAACGCAGGGAATTTGGTGGCGAGCAAATATTTTTCATGTCATTAAGCACATGTTTTATTTAACTGAATTATTCGTTGTTTCATAAAAGTACTGTGTCTGGAATTTATGGTACGTGCAGTGTGTAGTACCGGGCAAAGGCGGAAATCCCAGGGGGGACAGGGGGGCACGGCCTCGCCATCCTGGGTAAAAAAATAAATAAATAATATAATATAATTTGTAGCCCCCAATATATCACTGTAAACACAACTCTGCAATTTTTAATAATATACAATGAACTCACTTGTACTGATTATAGACACGGAAAGGCGCGTTTTTAAGTTTCAATAGATCGATGTTGCATTCTGGCCATCCATGGCAAAGGATGTTGAGAACATGGTCCAAGCCTGCAGTGTGTGCAACGGTCTAAAAGGACATCAACAGAAAGAGCCACCACAACCCACCCCAATCCCAGAACTGCCCTGGTCCACCGCCGCCACAGACATCTTCGAGTGGAACGGTCACCACTACCTGGTCTTGGTCGACTCGTACTCAGGGTGGTTTGAAATCGATCCACGTAAAAACCTCTCTTCACAAAGTGTGGTCAACAAGCTAAAGCGACACTTCTCAGTCCATGGCGTCCCTGACACTGTCTTTACAGACAATGGCACCCAGTTCACCAGTCAGACTTTTCGTGAGTTTGCCACAACCTGGGGGTTTCCACCACGCCACCAGCAGCCCTGAATACCCACAAGCAAACGGCCTGGCAGAACGGGCGGTTCGAAGCCCAAAGAGGCTGCTTGAAGCTTCAGAGAGAGATGGGACAGATCTACTTCTGAATCTGCTGAACATCCGGAACGTGCCACGAGATACAACCCTGGGCTCTCCCGCTCAGCGTCTCCTATCTAGGAGAACACGCACCACCCTACCTGCCACCTGTCAAAGGCGGGGCGCATCCGCCGGGTGAGGGAGGGCTGCGGTTTGTACTGCAGGGAGGCTGGCCACTTCGTCGCCCACTGTCCCAAGGCTCCAGCAAAAAGACAAGACCCGTCAGTAGCTGGGGAGATTCTGACGGGTTGAGTCTCCATGCCTACTTCTCCCCAGCCCTGTATGTCGTTGTCCGCCACTGTTTCCTGGGGCTCTCAAGCACATCAGCTTAGCGCCTTTGTCGACTCCGGCGCTGCCGGTAACCTGCTAGACATTGCCCAGGAGTGGGGCGTCCCTAACACTTGATTTCCGGAATAATTAGTAGTTACAACTAGGGGTGGGGCGATGCTGGATCGAATTCCGAATCGTTCGATACGGTCCCAGAGATATTAGTACATTGCGTAGTCTGTTAGGAAATGACTGACACCAAAATCAACATTTTAACAACTTTAATACTGCAGCCAATTCAGGAGGCAGTCAGGAATCTGCCGCAGCTGGGACGCGAACCTGGGTCGCCACTGCTGGCCAGCAGTACCAGGGCCGGTCATTGGTAAGCTGAGCCTCCACCAATCTGGTATGGAAATCAGATTTATGATCCGAATGCCCTTCCTGTCAAAACCCTTCCCCTTTATCCAGGCTTGGGACCGGCACTAAGAACGCATTGGCTTTTGCATCCCCAGTGGCTGGGTGCATGATCCTATCAACATACTACATGGGTGGGATATTTCCATAACTTGTTTTTAACAGGATTTATTCCCCTATGCTGTTTTGTGACTCGGTCAATACAACAAGGTTTTCTATCCACTTTATAAGAAGTCTGTTAAGGTAGCTTCATTTAGCCTACATTATGTATCCCTACATGTATCCCATTTTGCTCCTACTGACTCTCATTCTTCTCTCCAGTGCATACCTGCACCTCTCCAGGCTCTCCTCAACCTGCTCCCTACTCTCACTACAGATCACAATGTCATGTGTGAACATCATAGTCCGCGGAGACTCCTGCCTGATCTCATCCGTCAACCTGTCCATCATCACTGCAAACATGAAAGGGCTCGGAGCCGATCCTTGTAATCCCACCTCCACCTTGATTCCATCTGTCATTCCAACCACACACCTCACCACTGTCACACTTCCCTCGTACATATCCTGCACCACTCCTACACACTTCTCTGCCACTCCCGACTTCCTCAGACAATACCACACCTCCTCCTTCTGACCTTCTCTATACTTCTCCATCAACATTCTCAAAGCAAACATCACATCTGTGGTGCTCTTTAGTGGCATGAAACCACACTGCTGCTCGCTAATCGTCACCTCTCCTCTTAACCTAGCTTCTACTACTCTTTCCCATATCTTCATGCTGTGACTGATCAACTTTATACCTCTGTAGTTGCTACAGATCGGCGTATGAGTTTAAATACTTGGGGTCAATGGTCCAAAGTAACAGGGAGTGCGGAAGAGAGGTGAAGAAGAGAGTACACGCAGGATGGAGTGGGTGGAGAAGAGTGTCAGGAGTGATTTGCGACAGAAGGGTACCAGCCGAGTTAAAGGGAAGATGGTAGTGAGACCAGCTATGTTGTAGGATTTGGAGACAGTGGCACTGACGAAAAGACAGGAGGTGGAGCTGGAGGTGGCAGAGTTGAAGATGCTAAGATTTTCACTGGGGGTGACGAAGGACAGGATTAGGAATGATTATATTAGAGGGACCGCTCAGGTTGGACAGTTTGGAGACAAAGCAGGAGAGGCAAGATTGAGATGGTTTGGACATGTGTGGAGGAGAGATGCTGGGTATATTGGGAGACGGATGCTGAATATGGAGTTGCCACGGAAGAGGAGAAGAGGAAGGCCAAAGAGGAGGTTTATGGATGTGGTGAGGGAGGACATGCAGGTGGCTGGTGTGACGGAGGAAGATGCAGAGGACAGGAAGAGATGGAAACGGATGATCTGCTGTGGCGACCCCTAACGAGAGCAGCCGAAAGTAGTAGTAGTAGTAGTAGTAGTAGTAGTAGTAGTAGTTGCTACAGATCTGCACATCACCCTTATTCATGATGGTGTTGTGGCAAGTATAAAACCATAAAAAAAATGTTATCCCAAAGGGCTCAAAACGAATTTGTCATATTAATAAACACAGGTTTCAGTCTGGATGGCATTCAGTTTCTCAGAGTACCCCCAAGTCCAAGTTTAGTTTATAAGGAACAACGGAAGGTAAAATGAAAAACCCAGACATGGCCAAGCTGGACAGGATTCAGATCACAAGGTAAATCTTTGACCCACAAAATAACCTGACCTCCCCCGGTGAAACCAGGGACATCTGAATAGGGCTTAGGATAAGGTTTCCCCTTTCATATCCTATTGATCCTGGAACAGCACTCGTACCTCGAGAAGCTCGGTGACTAGACCAAGGCCTTTACTGTTGTCAGCTAGAGCTTTGTATAGAGAGGTTGTAGACATCGCTGTGACCATTTTTGTAACAGCAGCTCGGCCTCTCTAATAGCTCACTAATTTGATTAGTAGGGGTAATTGCACTCCATTCACAACACACACATTTCTTTTTTCTCTCTCTTCCGCTCAATTACTTACGAAGGTCTTTTCTGGTATAGCACTTGGCCACCTGATTGGTTTAGCTCGGTGCTAAGCCAAGGCAGCTTACAGGCTTTTTGCCAACGGTCGGATTGCTGAAGACCTATAAGCAGAGTGGAGGCCTAGCATATGATGTCAAACACGGGTGTAACAGAAGAACTTGCAGTCTGATAAGAGAAAGACGGGGTTAAGGACTGCTTGCTGGATAGACAGCAGATGAAGGAAGAAGCGGTGTGCAGAGCAAATGATGCAGCGAGGGATGTTTTGCGCCTCCCTTTACGGGCTAACCTGGCCATAGTGTATAAATCATGAGGTGCGCCGCAGACAGCGCACTGAGAGGAAGAGGGAAAGCTGACAGGAGTAAGATACAGATCCCGTTTCACGCAGGGGAGAAAGCCTGGCATTGGGGGTGGTGAGCAAGGGATTAAGGGTAAGACTTGCATCCACATGGTGGACTAACTGACAAGCCTCGCCGTGTGCGTTGCGCTCGCCGGGAGAGGGGCTAATGTGGCATGTGTGCGTGCGATTGAGTGCGCTCACGCAGAAGGGATAACTTGGGAGGCGGTGTCTCCATCAATGGGAGTGTTTGTGATTATGTGCTCCACATTCTCCATCTCACCGGCTCGGGCAAATCTCCGCCTCTCCTCGTTTGCCAGCCGAATTGCTGAGGGGTTAGAAAGCAAAGGTGAGTCTCTCTTGCCTGCCCCTTCGTGGCATGCTGTCTACGGTGGATTTTAATTTCTCACGCGCATTTGTATAATTCACTGCATGACTCCTAACTTCCTTATCACTGATACGCTGATCAGTGATAAGCGGATATATGTAAATGCAAGGTGTGCGTGCACACCGTACGCTGTGCGGTTCTTGTTTCCTACATGTGCAAGTAGGTGTGTGTAGGTATGTCTGCAGGGCTAGAAGTGTTGCCTGTCGAGTATGTCAGTCATTCATAATATGTATGATGATTTAAATCCAGACAACAAGGTAACTTTGCAGAATGGGAAACTGCAATGCAGTGTGTAGCCTATGATATCTGCTTGTACTGTTGACTGTATAGAGGATTCACCCAATGCACAACAACCGTGGTCATTTGAGATTTTGCATCATTTTACACTGGCGCTTTAAGATGCGAGCGAGGGGGGGGGCGCATAGGGAGCGGGGAGCGATACAAACAAACGGTGTTGTGCGATCGGTAGAGATGAAGAGGGGTGATGAAATAAGTGCATGGGATGTGGGACTCAAGAATCAGCAAGTGAGACTAGGACGGTAGGGCTCCGGCATGTTCCCCCTGTCTCTGCAGGAAAAAAAAGAAAAGACACTGCAGTATGTCTCCCCACCCCCACCCCTCCTCCTCCTCCTCCCCCACTACGCTAACCAATGATGTTTAGAGGTCAGATTGCCAGAGCTCGACCGCCGGGGTGTCAACCGCAGGGCCCAGAACAGGCCGGTGATCGTGCCGGAGGACAGGACACGTACACAAACAAACGCACACCCACCGCGTGGACATGATACCCGAGCCGCCGTGCACAGTCCACTACATCTGATACAGGTGAAATGGCAGCAGGCCTCGGTATCTTCTAGAAAGACTCACGTTTCGGGGAACGTTCTGGCTTGCGCCCTGAGTGGCAGCACGGGCTGTTTCTGAATATTATATTAATTCCCTTTTTAAAGCTTCCCCACACTGTTATCTGCTTCTTGGTCCCTGGCGGAGAAAGTGTATTTTTTCACGTGACCATTAGTTGATGCTGTGTTTGTCTCATTAAGCGATAGTAATCCCACTAGGTGCCGACTCAGGTCTCTTGGCACCACAGCGTCTGTCCCCTTGGGTGACAGGACATCAATACCCGACACAAATCAGCAAGGATCCGCTACTTGACTGTTCGCTCGCTGCCCTGCAGCCCGGTAAACCAGCCCGCCCCGGCTCGGCGTGGTGTGACTATTGAAGACAACGGTTAGGTCACCGCAGGGAAGGTGTAACGTATTCCTATTTATGGCAGAACACGTCAGCCTCCATTACTGTAACCGGAGCGTTTTAGGAATCCCTTCTGTTGGAGTTCCTGTAAGTTGGTCATTACTTTATCCATTTTTGGGCAACTATATAGGATTTCCTGGCATCTATGAAGCATCAATAGAGCTTCCCCCACCCCCACCCCCACCCCTTTTTCTTCCCAATTGTATCCGGCCCATTATCCCCCCCCCTCTTCCGAGCTGTCCCGGTCGCTGCTCCACCCCCCTCTGCTGATCCGGGGAGGGCTGCAGACTACCACGTGCCACCTGACAGTGAGGAGTTTCGCCAGGGGGTGACGTAGCGCGTGAGAGGATCACGCTATTCCCCCCCCCGGTGCCCCCTCCCCCCCAAACAGGCGCCCCCGACCGGCCAGAGGGGGCGCCAGTGTAGTGACCAGGACACGTACCCACATCCGGCTTCCCACCTGCAGACACGGCCATGGTATCTGTAGGGACACCCGACCAAGCTGGAGGTAACGCGGGGATTCGAACCGACGATCCCCGCGTTGGTAGGCAACGGACTAGACTGCCAGGCTAAATTGTGTTTTAGCGTGTACACACAACATCCATTGCACGTCGGTCCATCTTGGGAGACACCACCCGGACGCCCCCTGATAGAGTCCATTTTAAAAAAAAGACATTCGAAAGCAGTTACTTGTTCATTTCTTCACAGTCTCCTCCTCCTCCTCCTCCTCCTCCTCCTCGTGGAGAACCCGCCGTTTTTGGTGGGTGTAGCGCGGGTTTTACGCAGGCCTTCTCACGGAGGGGCAACGGAAGCAGGCCTCCTCCAGGCGCAAACTCTCCGCATCAAAGCGCAAATTACCACCGTCACTTCCGGTTTGAAGTCCGTCACAATCTCTCTTTAATCGACGTGTGCCCGGAAGTGAAGTGTGCGCGCGTGAGGCGCGTCTGGGTACACATCTCCCGCCTCCCCGAGCGAGTCTCCGAGTGATGCGTGCTGGCTCTGAGCTGTGGGGCTTGGCAGCAGCCGTCTCCGGGCGCCGGGCGCTGTACCTCGGATACAAGCTGTGGGGTAAGTGGTCTAATCGGGGGGGGGGGGGGATTAGATCTGTCCAGGCCCAGACTGAATCCATGGAAAGCGAATTATTGTTTACAAAACATTTGCGTTCGCTTGGCAGAACTGTCAACCTACATGGGGATCACCGGTTCGAATCCCCGCGTTACCTCCGGCTTGGTCGGGCATCCCTACAGACACAACTGGCCGTATCTGCGGGTGGGAAGCCGGATGTGGGTGTGTCTCCTGGTCGCCGCACTAGCGCCTCCTCTGGTCAGTCAGGGTGCCTGTTCGGAGGGGGGGGGGTAGCGTGATCCTCCCACGTGCTACGTCCTCACTGTCAGGTGAAAAGGGGCAACTGGTGACTCCACGTGTATGGGAGGAGGCATGTGGTGGTCTGCAGCCCTCCCCGGATCAGCAGGGCAACGACCGGGACGGCTTGGAAGAGAATTGGCCGGATACAACTGTGGAGGGGAAAAAAGGGGAGGGGGGGGGGTCCGAAAAAGAATTGTCAATCTATAGCTGAACGACATTTCTATAAATGACTCGTGGTTCTTATGTGTCTGGGAAACATGAAATCTGCCCAAGTTGTGGCTGATAACATTTCACCATTTTAACCCTAAGTAGATGTTTGGTCGGGGCTCGGTGACAAAGGATGCATTTTACTACTTGAATATTGCTATCATTCATGATAATGAAGTGCATTCATAAACACTTTGGCCACTAGTGACGGAAAGAAAACTAAACCTTGCCAAGGGAGGAGATGAAGGCCAGGGTTGTCTGTCTCTCCATAATTCATAACTTATCAGGCTACTCACATAAAAAAAAAAACCTCAATGTAATGGGGTTTTCATGTGCAGCATTTAAAAATATATATATTTTATTCCTCCTCTTCCAGAAGCCGGTGCCTCTGGTAAAAGTCAAACACAAACAGATAAGAATTAAATGATCTTTATCAGTGTGTTTTGTGGAAATGGGGGTAAGGTTCAGATGTTTTCGGTTGTTCTGAGAGCGGTAGAGTAATTACTGTGATTTCTCAGACATCGCCGGTTGCTTACACAGCGTACTTTTGTCATGGGCCCTATTCAAACAACGACAAATAAGAGTAGTGGGGTCTGTTTATTCATGTCCTGGCTGATCACCCACATTGACTTCCTGTGCTATTATGTAATTGTGCTACGCTAATCATTCATTTATGGCCCAGAGGATGTTATCAATCCCACTTATATGTGTGATAAATAGGTTTGAACTTTTAAGTGTACCTAGTGTTTCTGGGAGTTGTTCCTTTTTTTCTGGGGGGGGGGATCAAAAGTGCTAGCATTTTTAGTACAATTCAGCCTTCTGAGTTGCTTGAACTTGCGTAATGGCCGTAGAGAGTTTTCCGTTCAAAGGTTGAATCGTTTTGTTCCCCCTCCACTTCTTCCACTTCACCGAGTCCATTCCTCCGGCTGTTGCACAAATATGTCTTTGCATCATGTGGTCAAATTGATCTTCAGATTTAGGCGGCTTTTGAAGTTGCATTGCGGAGCAGCTACCAAAGAAGGAAGCGGGAGAGATTTGAAGGTCACATTCCTTATCCCAAAAAAAAAAATGCTGGCCCAAGAATTCCTGTTTTGATCTCATCAAAATAAAGTGTGACTTGGGGGTGGGGGGGGGGGGCGGCAATAAGGCACACAAAGCCTCAGAGTGGGTCTACTGTTGGTCGGCTCTGTTTCTGTGTAAAACCGGTACTGGGCAACAAGCATCCCCCAGTATCCTCCCTGCACTTTTAAGAACGCTTCTGAATCAGCGTTTCCTGTCTAGCTACAAAACTACTGGATTTCTGCCATCTCGCCATCCTATTCCTGTAGATTGACTCAAAGGGTTGGGACCTTCTTCCCCCCCTCCACCGACCCCACCCCCACCCAAAAGCTCTTAAGCAGTGCCAGCGGTCATTAGAACCAGCACACACAATAGACCAGGGCACGCCAATTGTATTTCTGACCTGTATTAATCTTTTCCTATTGGCTCTTGCTGAGTTGTTCCACTCTCCCCTTTGGCAACGCAGGTTTGATAGGATTAATTGACCCATTACTTAATTAAAGGCCTGAGAAAAAGCTGAAAATCTATGAAGAGGATTTAGCGGTTTACCAATAAATCAAGCACAGGGTTCTAAAGTAGATTATTATTCTTTAGACATGCAAGTACGTTTTACTTATAGCCTCATTAGCAAGCAGATAAAGGAATGTGCTTGTGACAATAGCGGTTCTGCCAGCCGAGGTTGGGACAGCTCTAGCTGTCTTTAGCACTGTTTAGTGTGTTATCGTATGGAAAATAGCATACGTTTTCTGTGTGTCTACGTGCATCTGTGCAAAGCTACATACATAATCCTGATTCTGAGTTTGTATTTGTGGCGGTACCGCTAGAAGAAAGAAAAAACCCATTGTGGATTGTCGATACCGTTGTAGATTGAACTGAGCCTTCTCGGCACTGTTGATAAAGTTCAACTTCGTGTGTGTTGGAATACAGTGAGGTGGCACGGTGGTGCCGCCTCACAGCAAGAAGGTCCTGGGTTCGAGCCCCGGGGTAGTCCAACCTTGGGGGTCGTCCCGGGTCGTCCTCTGCGTGGAGTTTGCATGTTCTCCCCGTGTCTGCGTGGGATTCCTCCCACAGTCCAAAGACATGTAGGTCAGGTGAATCAGCCGTACTAAATTGTCCCTAGGTATGAATGTGTGTATGTGTGTGGGCCCTGTGTGATGGCCTGGCGGCCTGTCCAGGGTGTCTCCCCGCCTGCCGCCCAATGACTGCTGGGATAGGCTCCAGCATCCCCATGACCCTGAGAGCAGGATAAGCGGTTCGGATAATGGATGGATGGATGGATGGAATACAAGGAAGCTCTTGTGCTCCGGCTCTCTCCTCTAGAGCACCAAACCAGGAGATGTTGATATTTCAATACTGACCCAAGATGCTCTGAGACATAAAGCCAAAAAGCAGGTATTGAAAATCAAGACAAAGTTCATTATCAATCAATATTATCAATATTCATTCTTATCATGTTCATCATCAGTATTCACTGCCCTGATAATTGCATTACAGTTCATGTGGGGAGACAGTCAGTCATCAGCACATGTTGCAGGGAGACATTGTGGTTGTCTCGACCGTAGAAGTAAATGGGCGAGGAACACTGTGGGAGGCAGGGTGCGGTTTGTGTATTGTATGAAGGCAAGGATTATCATTGGTCACTCATCTGGATAATGTATAGAATTAACCTCCCAGTGTATATGTGTGTGTCTGAGCAGACAGAGAAAAAAGGTCTGGCATTGCGGACCAGTACCGCTCATATGTTGGGATGACTTACTGCTGGAAAAATCTCGAGCCGTTGCCATCTTCCTTTGCAAGGAAGTTACTTAAGGCGATGCCAGGCCTTGGACGAACTGCTTAGTCCAATAAATTACTGGGTTTTCAGAACGCCTGTCTCTTACTATCTCCCTCTATTGGAGAGCCTGAACCTTATCGCAACCTTTCACTGGTGATCTGTCAAACTGCCCATCAGCAGCAGTGTGTATGCCCACATCCTCTGTCAAACTTGGACCATCAGGAGAGGTTTAATTTGCTGTTCTTCTTTGTCGTCGTCGTTCTTGTCTCGAGATAAAGAGACCTGACGCACAATAAGCCTAGCATCCAGAGTAAAAACTCCAGATTTATCATTTCAAAGAACATCCCCCCCCCCTTTTTCTCCCCTGTTGTATCCGGGCCAATTACCCCACTCTTCCGAGTCGTCCCGGTCGCTGCGCCTGGCACCCATAATACCCACAATCAACTCCCTATAAGACATGAAAGATATTTGTGTATCCTTGGATATAAAACACAAAAAGCATGCAAATGCCCATGCCACATACCATCTCTACTAGTTGTGCCACAGTCACAGTACTACAACGCCCCTTTAGAGATACCGCAATCCTCATTCATCTTCATCCCTCTTACTTGCTTCTATTATTTATGTGCCCTTTTCCGTCACACCCATTTTCCTCTCACTCCCTCGCTGTCCACTCCAGCCTCTTTGTGTCTGTGTTTTATTTTTCCATCATTTGCGCCTCTGGCTTACCCCGGTCTCTCTGATGCCCTGTCAAAATCATCTCCCCTCCCAAAGGCGCACATCACAGCACTCGCCCTTCTGCTACCGCAGCAGACATTTCATCGGCGTCCAGCTATGCAGCATTTCCTCAGCCACACACCAGCGTATCAAACACCTCGACGGTCACATGGCCGAGGCCTGTTTTGTCTGCAGAGTAAGGTGTTGAGGTGGGTGAAGTGGGGGTATAAAATTAGAGGCGTGTGTGTCCAGGCTGACAACTGTCTACCAGTAACTGGGTCTGACAGACAGATGTGGGGAACATTAGGCAGTGTGTTGCATAATGGCTGGGTGCTGTTTCGATTTTTCTTCATTGCCTTGATATGGAAATGGACAGGGGTGACTTTCTGCCAGCCAAAGTTGCAGTGCTTAATGGTGCTATGAAGGACACACTGTCAAAAGCTGTGAATCACAACTGCTGTGTGACAGAACGACGCGAGGTCATCGTCTTAAAACTGCTTGAGGGACTATATCTATGGTAAAATATTACTTTTTAAATGTTATCAGCATTGGAAGTTTCCCCCCAAGCCCAAAGGGGGGGGGGTCTTTGTTACTATTTGCTGATTTCCGAGCACGTCAAGTCAAGTTTATTTGTACTGCCCAAAATCCCAAGGTAGTTCCGAAGGGCTTTACAATCGGTACGATATACAAAAATACACGACAACATGGGATATAGGACACCCTCTACCCTGGGACCTGAATGAGGAAAATCTCCACAAGAAAAACCTTATCAGGAAAAAAAAATGAGAGAAACTTCTGGAAGAGCATCATAGGAGGGATCCCTCTCCCAAGACATCCAGGCATGCAATAGGTGTCAAAAGAACAAAATACACAAAAATAAATAACAGAATTGTGATGTAACATCATAGATTACACACAGTGAGGTAATGTACAATACATGCAGTTAATGAGAAAAAAATTTTTTTTTTTATAAATTTATTTCTGATTTTTCCCTTTTTTCTCCCAATTTAGTGGCCAATTGATCCCTATTTTAATTCAAACACCCACCCTCGTATTGCATGCGTTCGCCAACTGCATCTCTCCGGCCGGCAGTCTCGAAGGAAAGCGCCTCCCCACTTTCGTGACAAGGCGAATCCAAGCCGAACCACTGTTTTTCCGACACACACAGAGACGCATTCACATGACGAACACAAGCCGACTCCGCCCCCCTCCCGAAGACAGCGTTGCCAATGATTGCTGCTTCATCGAGTCCGGCCATAGTCGGATCTGACGAGACCGGGGCGCGAACCCCAGTCCCCAGTGGGCAACTGCATCGACACCAAGCCGATGCTTAGACCGCTACGCCACCGCGGACCCGTTAATGAGAAAATTTAAGCATGGTGGGTAATGAAATTATAACGAGAGTGCGAGGCAAATTTGGTGAATCTGTGACCATCCAAGACAACATCAGGAACCCCACAGATGCAGTCAAGAGCCCACAGTATGGGGCACCAGCACCACAAAGCCAGCTCTGCTCAGTCGGGCCCTGCTGAGAGAATAGACTTCACACGCAAACAAGAGAGGAAGCAGACTGCAACACAGCATTCACACAGAGAGAAGTGATGAGAGTGATGCAGACGTTGCCATAGCTAAAACAAATAGTGTAACAGCAATTTTCAACGAGAACAGTGCAAACGATAGCATAAATCTGCAGGAGGGTGGGACTGCGATGAAGGGGAAACAGGACGTGTCACAAACAGGCTCCGAAGTCATCAGGCGGTCGAAAGAGAGAAAACGATGATCCGTGGTCATCAGACAGTCCATAAAGGAGGACAGTTGGTCCTAGAAAGTGAGAAAGAGAGAGGGGCGGACAGGTGCACAACATGGGCTCTTATGTGCTCGGGGATACAAACAAAAGGGTAAGGGCGGTGTATTCGGAAAGTTTAGGAACATTCTCGTCAGCAGGACAAGACCAAAAAATACCGCTATGTTATAAATACACTGAGACTGAGGCCCTCCCAAAAGAGGATAGTCGTGACAAAGCCCAGAAGGAAGTCAAACTGCCAACGAGATAAACAACTAGTTGAAAGCTAACGAGAACAGATGGGTTTTCAGATTAGATTTAAGAGTCTACGGAGTCAGATACTGTGACGATGGCCGGGGGGGGGGGGTCTATTCCAAAGAAAAGGGATGTGGTGAGAGAAGGCTCTGCAGCCCGAAGACTTCCTTTTAACTCTAGCGACGGAGAGGAGGCTTGCACTTGGAGAACGGAGGACATGAGAAGGTACACAAGATCTGACCGCTATGAAGGGCCAAGCCAGTTAAGTAGTTTATAGGCTAAAAGTAGCGTACATTGAGCATGCATCAAGACGTTAATGGCAGCGTTTTAAACCTGGATCTACCAGGAACGGGGAGCCAGTGAAGGGAGGCCAGAATCGGCGTGATGTGGTCAAACGTTTTTGTTTTAGTTCATAATCCTGCAGCAGCATTTTGATCCAGCTGAAGGTTTTTAGTGCTAGCGTGCGGCAGGCCGGGGGGGGGGGGGGAGGACATTGCAGTAACCTAATCTGGTTGAAGTAAAAAGTTGGGGTCAGGATCTAAGCATCAGCCACGGACAGAACAGACTGAACTTTAGCAATGTTTCCTTTGATTTTGTTGGTTATACAAAAATTAAGAAATATAAGAAGTCACAGTGTTAAAAGTCATGCAGGGGCGTCCGGGTATCGTGGCTTATCTGTTCCGTCGCCTACCAACACGGGAATCAAGCGGTTCGAATCCCCGGCTTGGTTGGGCGTCCCTACAGACACAATACACTCTGTGCATAACTGTAGTCCACTGACTTCCGGTTTCTCCCGCAGCGGTCATGCCAGTTTCCTGTTTGTTGGCGTGTGCTAATGACAATGGCATATTTTTCGCGGTACCTTCACGATTTTACCATGGATAAATGTCAACGACGTGCACAGAACTGTCGACAAACTGTCACCTGCACCTACCAGCAAACGGGTGAAAAGTTTCAAGTTTTACTTATCAAGTTACGTCCACAATTCCGTCCAACCGTCCACTCATCCACCAGCAAACAGGAAACTGGCATGACCGCCGCAGTAGAAACCGGAAGTTAGCGGACTACAGTTATGCACAGCGCCGAATGGCTGTGTCTGCGGGTGGGAAGCCGGATGTGGGTATGTGTTCTGGTCACTGCACTAGCGCCTCCTCTGGGCACCTGTTCGGGGGGGGGAGACTGGGGGGGATTAGCGTGATCCTCCCACGCGCTACGTCCCCCTGGCGAAACTCCTCACTGTCAGGTGAAAAGAAGTGGCTGGCGACTCCACATGTATCGTAGGAGGCATGTGATAGTCTGCAGCCCTCCCCGGATCAGCAGAGGGGGTGGAGCAGAGATCGGGACGGCTCGGGAAGAGTGGGGTAATTGGCCGGATACAATTGGGGAGAAAAAAGGGGGGGGGGAGTCATGCAGAGTGATTAACCATTGTTTTCTTACATCATTCAAGCGACATGACACAGATTTTGGGGGGCAGTAAGGAGCAACAGCGTGCTGCTCCGCCTACTGCCACTGGGCGGAAATTCATGTAAACAGCTTTAGGGTTGGAGCTGGACGTAGGCCGGGATGCATATTTTCAACTGAGCAGCTAACGTATTACCTACATCACATCCTAGGTGGATGCTAAGCACCGACATTGTGAAGCAGGTGTGTCCGCAGCGGTTAAAGAGAGCCAAAGTTGCCTCATGGGAATTGTTTTTATCTAAACCAACAACCCAGAACCAAAAAAAAAAAGCCGACGCCTAAGAAGACTGATTTGTTTGAGTATGTTAAAAGGTGACCGAGCACTTCTGTCAATGGCGTTCTGTGAAATCCCACCTGGATGAGCATGGGCAATCCCGAGTGATGGAGTACCACGAGGGGGAAACTAGGAGAGGAGCGGTAGGGGTGCAGAAAAAATACATTTTGCCAATTTTCTTACCAATGAGGATTATAACGTTAATTAAGAAACCCCCCCCCAAAAAAATCTTTAATGACTTACAACAGCATATATTTGATGCATGCACACCGTTTTTTGTTTTTGTTTTAATGAACAGTTGTAAATTGACCATAACTTTTCTTTTTTTTCCTCCCATGTTGTGGCTGTTCAGTGTTGGTTTTTCCTTATATTGTTGTAGTATATGTCCTTATGTATGGTGACTAGTGAATTTCCACTTTAGGGGACCAGTAGCCTTTATCAATTAAACAACCAACCAATCAAAGATGGGGCTATAAGCATGGGCTATCTTACCATTGCAATCCCATGTGGCCTCATGTTGACTCCATGTACAGCAGTCTCCCTGACCTTACGTTAGTCTGTTGAATCACTGAGCTTTCTTGCAATAATAAGATAACCTCATCGGCATAACTGTATGCATCTCTCTCAAGTGAGGTATCGGGTTCTGACAGACACAAAAAGACAAAATAAACCTGTGCAAACAGGCTCCTCAAATAAACGTTGTCCCACTTAGGCCAGATTGTTCTAGCTGCACTGTTTTGATAATTGCCTTCACTATACTGCAGATGGCAACAGAGTGGAGATACCCCTGACCATTTCACCACGCTTTCTCCGCTGATCGACACGTCAATGCTGATTCAAGACAGAACCTACCCACCTCATACAGTTTCAAAAGTACGTGACAGAGATGAGTTGAGAGGGGGAGAGAGAGAGAGAGAGAGAGAGAGAGTGGGAGAGAGAGTATTAAAGGGTCAGAGGCATCTTCCAGTTTAGCACTCTTGTAGCGTAGGAGTATCCCTGTGTTATGCTGTGGTAATTACTGCTGACGGACACGCCCATCATTCCTTTGGCGTAAGCTGCTCTGAATGTAAGACAGCTGCTGACTCCTTGTCTAAAAGGAGAAAAACACCCCCTGTCCGCTTTTAAGTACATCCTGGAAATGTGATGAACATGTCACCGTGTCACCGGTTTGAGAATAACAATTGCCGTCAGCTGAGAGGAAGTTAATTCTTCTGAATATTTACCAGTTTTATAGTGAAAAAGGATCTTATTAAACTGTACCATGGAATTGAATGGCGGTCCACTGTACGATTTGCATGCTATGTGTGAACGAGTGTAGATTTTAAGTGGCCTCCTGCCCTCAGCTCATAATTCAGTGTGGGCAGAATTTTGAGTTACTGTGAATAAGACAATATAGGGATCGACTGTAAACTGTGACCACTTATTGCTGATTCACTCCGTCACTCGTCCTTCCACCCTTTTCCTCCTCTTGCTCCTGCCGTTGCTTTAAATTATGTTTTTATTATGTTATTTTATTATTATTATTTTGTTATGTTATTTAGTTTTTTTTTAAATTAAATTATGTATGTAAAAATTGCACATCATAACAATCTAGTACCAGGTCTAGTACCCTAATCTAAAATGAATACCCAAGAGTGAGGCCGGTGTTTTCTTAGGGTGATGCTCACTGCAGTTAGCTGGCAAAGCTAATTTAGTGGGGAGAACGGGGGTGTTTGCTGGGTCAGTGGAGGTTTGCATCCGGATGGTTGAGGAGGATATGCGGATGCACAAAATGGGAACTGATGCTGTTACTAATTTTTGCTTTGGCAACAGCCAGTGGCATCCAAAGAGCATCAATTCAAATTTAAGTGGCTAACAGGTACAACAGGAACAGTGGTTGGTAATGAGGACAAATAGCCTTCAGATATGAGCTTAAAGTGTACTTTTTTCAGTGAACCTGCCAAAGGGCTGACACAGGAATCCGCATCAGCAACCTGGCTCCCTCGTGTATTTGGTGAGGCATTTGACAAGGTCAGCCCCTGCACATCAAAAGCAAGTCTGAAATGTTAATGGAGGTGGCATGAAGTCCTTACCACACAATATCTAAGGGCCCTCAAATGTCATGTACCCACTGAGTGGCACTATGCCACGCTAACACTGGGCAGACCAGCGATCCCTAATATCAGTTCTTCAGAATGTGGAATTCTTTGGGAACCGGCAGTGGAAGCATGTGAGGGCCACGGCTCAGATAAGAGGGTTATTTTCTCATAAGATCCATGTGCCAACCTGCTCTCCTTCACGGCGCGCTGTCGTAAGATCCGCCACAGGCAGAGTAGTGGTATTTTTAGGGCTTGGACATGAGATAATTGCACACATGATGTGAATGACGGCAGGGGGGCAGGGGACTCTCTGGTTGCAGTTAGTAGTCTTTGCTGCAAAAAATGAAAATAAAAAATGACAAGATCCTTTTAAATCGTATTGGCTACAGAGGGAAACGCGATCGTGGAACGTTTTATCCTTCCGCTATTGCGTTCTCATTATGATAAGGGTCCGGTGCAGATACTCTGCATTATAAGGAGACGGTTCTTCATGACTGGAGCCAACCTGACTATTTGAAGTATGCAAGACCCTGTTTTGGTTAGCAGTCACACCGACGAGGATGTCTGTGTCTTGGTTGGCTTTTTCCACGAACACCGTTGTGCTGGAATGGCAAGCTCCTCCCTAAGTATATTTGCGATCAAACCCCTGTGGGTCCCTGCATACCAGACACTACGTATCATCCTCTGCCCTTGCTGTGGTGGGAGTCTGCTCTCCTGTCGCCATGGAATTGTGGATGATAAGACGCTCTAAAAGAGATCTGATAACGTTCATCCTTAAAAAGGCACCTACTTGACTACACAGTAAGATGGAGTAAGGGCGGCACTTGGATGGGAGCTAATGATAGACCAAAATGGATTGCATACAAGTGCATGCAAACTTCTGTGCAGACACACACACACACACACACACACACACACACACACACACACACACACACACACACACACACACACACATTCACATTCTGGCTTCCTTGCAAAAACAGAGTATTAGTTTGTATGTAAACATATTAAACGTTAACATTAACAGAATTGGTCCTTTGTGATTTCTTTGTGCCATAAGAATATACAACTTCACATTTCAGACTATCTATGCATCTATGAGTTATTATTATTTATTGTTTATTAGTATTAATGCTCACAACTAACAACTGAATAGAAGCAGAATTTACATGAATGAAAATAGAAATATATATATATATATATATATATATATATACATGCTTGCACATCATAAAAGTATAAAACTATACAGCTATATATATACACACTTGCAGCCATACAGTCATACTCACACGTTTGCAAATACAACCATACACCTACATACAACTTACAACAATATACAGCACAAGCACAAACCAAGAGACAAAAACAGACCCCAAAGACATCAGCTGTGATTTGTTCCCTTCACTTCTCTGTTGTGGCACAGTGTGGGTGACGTAGGCAGGGCTGCTGCTCCCAGTGTGTTTGCTCTGCGCTGGACGTGTGTGAGGTGGTGTTCGGTCTGTTTGCATTGTCTGTGGGCGTGAGATCGTGGAGTGGATGTGATGCGTGTGTCTTGTCTTTGGCCAGCTGGATGGCTTCCCGTCCCCTCCTGCTCTGAAGAGAGGGGGGTTGCGGTGGTGTCTATCTATAACAGGGGTGTCCAACTCCAGGTCTCGAGGGCCGCAGTGTCTGCAGGTATTTGTTGCAACCGTGCACTACACCACCTGATTAAACTAGTTCCTTCCCCTCCTTGATCCAGGAGGTGAGCTAATTAGTTAAATCAGGTGGTGTAGTGCACGGTTGCAACAAATACCTGCAGACACCGCGGCCCTCGAGGCCTGGAGTTGGACACCCCTGATCTATAATATATATAGTCATCAAATAATTTAACAGTTTGAAGTGTGTGTGTGTGTGAGAGGGGGTGGGTGGGTGTGTGTGTGGGGGGTAGCGTATCAGGGACCATCGTAGATTCTTTATAGCCAAGTGAAGTTACCCCTCGGTTGTAAGTGCGGTCCAAAATAACACGTGTCGCTGAAGAACCGGCGGAAGGGAATCGATCGGTCGCGAGTTTCGGCGCTGATACAAATCCGGAGACGGGCCACCGACCCGCGCGCACACCACGGGACAACCGCATCCGTCCTCTAGCAGGCGAGGGTGAGCCGCGGCGGTTTCCATGACGACACGACGAGCCAATGGGCGGCTTCGCGGCCGCTGAACGACTATAAGAGAAGCCATTTTGCACATGGAGGCGCGGCGTCGCTCAATTAACGAGGACGCGTTTCCCCCCCCCGGAAACAAGGAGGCAGACTCGGCCTTTTTTTGTTTGTTTGTTTGTTGTTGCCCGTTTAGCGTGGCGTGTGACGGGCGTCAAGGGACCGGTGGAAGCCGTCAAACTTGGGAGACGGGCGGGATAAAAAGCAGGGCGTCCAGCGGTTAAAACAAGCAAGCGCAAAAGCCGTGAGATGAAGTCGACGCGCAAAGTGCCGCGTCACCTTTTCTTCTTCTTCTTCTTCTTCTTCTAATGCTCTGTGATTGTGCGGCACCTCCAGCCGGGGCCCGGCATCACCGCAACGTTGTGTTGAACGGCCCAGTAAGCGCCGCCGAACCGTGAGAGAGGGGGAGTCGCCTTTGCCGACTGGCAACGTCCATGCGCGCCCCCTCACCCCCCGCCCCTCGCTTCTTCTTCTACTAGTCGGAAAGGGAGCGTCGAAAAGCAGGTGTACGGTTTCAGACAAGAGGACGCGAGGAAGAGAGGGAGTCCTTCCCTAAACTGCTCTTTAAGCTCTGGCCGAGGACTCGGGGCTCGTTTCGCATGGACCGGACCGGCTGCTTTAAGCGTAACAGAATCACCGCCGGACGGTGCGACATTTGTTTTAAGGTAGGCAGAACGCCCCAGCTGCCGATAACCGCTTATCCCCCCCCCCCCCGCCACCCCGCTTTCGGCTCTCGGCCGTCAGCGCTGAGCGCTTCGAGACCGCGAACGGCACCTCCGGGCTGCGGTAGGGGTCCCCGTGTCACTCGGCGAATCAAAGCCGTTGTCGCCGCGGTTGCCTTAACGGCGTCGGTGCGTTGGATCGGCTTCAAGCGCTTCGCTGCTCAGCGCCGCGTTTCAGCCGCCGTCTGGGCGCTGCTGTTGTTGTTGCGCAGCTAAACGGAGGCGGAGTGCGGCTCCCACCGAGGGAGCGTGCCGATGAGCCGGTGCTGTTTTCTGAGACGGGCGATCGGTCAGCCACGGAGGGCGTCCCCATCCGCTGCGCTGCGATATGTCGGCTTATTAGCGTTAGCATTCGACGTTAACAATTAACATTAACAACGAGGCCGTCACTAATGGACGTGATCAGCCCATAAGGCTTAAACTGCCTGTCGCATGTGTACTCGGCAGCATCACTACGTTGGCTCTCAATCACGACACAAACCTGGGGGGGGGGTCAGTTAGTTTGTATGCGTGTCCGCTGCGCTTAATAGATGGTGCGTTTCTGCAGCGCCTATTGTGTTTTTGTGTCACCAGGCCCGCATCGCTCGACCCAGGGACATCTGTGCATTGGGCGCACGTAAAGCCTCTTAGTATGGCCGTTATATGGTGGACTCAGCTGAGGTTGCCCGGTTTCATTCGTCTCCCGCAAAATCACTCGCGGCTTCTGACGTGTCTTTTGTGGCGCTCGCGTCTAAACCATCCGTGTGTGTGGTACCTTTAAAGTCCAGTGTTTCTCAACCCAGTCCTCAAGGACCCCCCTATCCTGCATATTTTCTTTGCAACCCTGAATAGGTACCTGTTTGTAGTTATTCATCCAATCAGCAATGACATTTGTCAGACGTTGCACACCTTGCATAATTAAGTGCTGCGAGATGATTGGTCGAGTAAGTACAAGCAGGGCTACCTATGCAGGGTTACAATGAAAATCTGCAGGATAGGGGGTCCTTGAGGACTGGGTTGAGAAACACTGCGCTTAAACGATGTCTTCAGTGTGGGGCCAGTCCTCAACTCGGAGGTTGATTCCACAGGACACATAGTTGGCTGGGTTCATTTCGGCGTATATTAGGTTCTAAATATAGCTGGTTTTTCAGGCTAATAACTCTCCCGCTCACAATTTGTAGGCTGTATCCCAGCTCTGAAAGGAAATAGTAAGGGAGAGTCTGACCCCCTTTGCTTTTATTCATCGACAGCCTGCTACCTGGATTAAAAGGATGATGTCCTTAGGATAGGTTGAAAGCCAGCATGGGTAGTAGACACGTCCTGTTAGATCCATTTTAATGTTCTTTGAACAAAGTAAGGGGGGGAAGTTTACAAAATGTATAGTGCTATCACTCCATGCTACCAGCATGCATGCATGTGTGTGGGTGTGTCTGTTGTGCAGGTTGGCGTGCAGATGTAGGATTCTTGTTGCCTATTTGAGACCAGAGAGTGGGACAGGCAGGTGCAACCTCTTAGTTTGGCTACTTCACCTGGTTAGAGATATTGATCACTCAATGGCTGATCATTGCTTTTTTAATTGATTGATGGTAAATGTGCTGCAAAGCAAGTCTCGGTTTGCTCTTTGGTTGCACCTGCTACCTGCCAGTTTAGAGTTACAGAGAGTGAGGGACGGAGAGGAAAAGGGGTCAAAGCAATCCATTGGGGAATTAGAGAATGTGATACGTTTTCTATCCAAACTACAGCATGTAATAAGGGTTGTGTTCAGTCACAGTATCTTTCCCGCTTTCTCGCCCTCTTTTTTGTGTGCACCACATTCTTTCACTTCTCCCCTTTTCTGTTGGGTTTCTTTCAAGGTGCAACCCCTATTTATCTCCCTGTCCTTGTTCCCTGTTCTCTTACATTGTGGCTGGCTCTCTTGCGTATTTACCTCTTTCAGCAGCCCCCTCCTACTCTTTCCTGCCTTGGAAAAAAGGGCTGATGTCATGGCTGAAGTGGCCTGTGAAAAGCCAGCTTGATTCTCGGAAGCTTTGTTGGTGAAGGGGGGCTGCCTGCAGGACATGCTCGCTGCCTAAACTTTCTCAATGAGTAAATCCTTTTAGAGTTCACAGTGGGATTTCATGTTGGTTGACTTTGGACATAAATCCCCCTGCTGTTTTTTTTCTCCCCCAGCTAGAATCATAGCAGTTGTGTTTTATTTTTATTTATTTATTTATTTTCGGCATGGTGCCTGTGATTGACTAATTGTCTTGGAAACTTGGGGATATAGACGGTTCTGCTAAAAGAGACAAAAACAGTATTTCATAGTAAGAAAAAAAAAGAGATTTAGGCTTGTTGTATATTTGAAACAAGTTAGTTAGATATTTGGTAAATAAAGTGGAATATTAAAGAAAGGAAAAAAATTGCTAATGAAAAAAAAATCCTTCTTATTTTGTCCTTTCAGTTGTGCAGCATTCATCACCGAACTGTACACAAAAAAGAAATGTGCCAAAAACCCCACATGTAATTTTGCTGGTGGGAAGTGTATGGAAGATATATTGGAACCATTTGCAAATCAATACATTTTGAAAAGTGCTTTTCAAGCAAAAAAAAAAGAAGAGTAACAAACGACTTGGATAGACGTCATGATCCACTAATGCTAAAACATAATTTATATTAATAGGTATGGATCATAACAATTTCCTGGAGAATGCCTGTTTTGTTCTACCTTGTTTTCTGCATTCTCTGTTTTTGTTTTCATTGCTACTAAAATCGTGACGTTTTCTCTCTGGTATGCAAATGGTTAAAAGAAGTTCTGCAGAGTTGCCGCGCTGGCGATGTGGGTGCAGGATCAACAATCTCAGCAACAAGCAGTCTTGTAGCTTTTCATTTGGGTGAACATCACTAAAACGAGCTATTGGTGTGAGCAGGAGACCGTTGCGTGGTGGAAATATTAAGTTACAGAAATTGACCTTTTGACAGGCGTGGCTACCACAAGGCTTAAGCCCCACTCAGCAGCAGCCATAGCTAGCTGTGTGGCAAACAGAACTGAACAATACTGGGGGGAAAAATAATATCATGATATATTTGTTTATTTTGTGATATTTATTGCAATATTAAAGAATAAAAAGGAGTTAATTTTACCACATATACGCAGCTTTTAACTTTCAAAGCTCCATTTGCAAAGAATTTACCACTTCGGCAGTAATTAGGGTGATTTTAGAGGGGAAAATAGGCTGTTGTCCAAGAAGGCAGACTAAATTATATTATTTTTCAGACGGGCTAGAACATTTTTCTTCAGTTATCATAAAAAAGAGCCTTGCTAGAGTTCATTTTCTGTCAAGCAGTACAGAAAATTGCCTAACATGACTGATGAGCCCAATTTGTCTCCTTTGCAATGTGGCTATTGCACACGTGTATCTCATGAGTAGCAATGCCAATTTTCCTGAAATGATGTATTGTTCAGCCCTAGGGGCAATCCATTTTTTCAAGCACATCGGAAATTACCACTCGAAAACTTGAACATATCAAAGCCTCCATTTTATCCTATATGTCACACAGCTATGAATATACCGGGCTCAAACTGAGTAATTACGTAATGCCGTTTTTTCATTTTGCTGAAATCTAAAATGTGTACTGAAAGGCAAAACTACTTTTTTAAAACATGCCAGCACCAAACCCCATGAAAGCTTCATACCTCAACTAGCTTAAACATCAAAATGGCTCTTTGTAATAGTATAACCCGATAAGTAGTTTTTGGTATTTATAGTACTGTCTTACCCATCATGACTTAAAATGTCTAAACTGACTAGTTAACTAAGTAATTCCGATTATTATAATTAAGTTAAGTGAGAAATTGTAATACTGACTAACAATTACAATAACTCATTATAATGTTGCTCAGTTTAATGTAGCATTTCAGAAACCTGGATTTTTTTCCCCCAAAACTAAATGAATGAAGTAAGAATTAGAAGTAAGGCTGTATTGTAAGTCAGTACCCTGCTTACCTGTGAATTCAAATGGAAATCAAATTTACCCGCAACTCATCATAAACTAAAACTGTCACTTGGATAACTTACCGGGGTTGACAAGCAAGTGATTTCGGAGGTTGTATGAGAGGGCTTTTGTCAATATAAGTAGATCAAGGTTAGCCCATGCCGTAAACCGATTAACGACAGCGTAGATGGCTTAGGTAGTTACGCTAGGCAGGAGTGAAGAACAACTTAAGATATGCCCATAGTGACATCTGATTTATGTTGTTTTGTTTTTGTTTCAGTTAACAGAGATTTTTAGGCTTTTGATTCAATGTCATGCTAAAAAGTTGGCGCCTCCATTGAGATTTTGAACATTTTATTAAGGTGATTCAAAAATGCATTTTTATTTTATAGGTTTTCTAAAGGTTTATTCAGCAATGCTCCTCTCCCTCCGGAAATACTATCTTACAGCATTGTTAAGAGAGTAATCGATTAAACTAATTTTGTCACAGTACTAGCAGCGTTGGGAGGGTTGCTTTGGAAATGTAATAGGTTACATATTACTAGTTACCGTGTTAAAATGTAATGAGTAATGTAACTATTTTAGTTACTGCATCAAATTAATGTAACTTATTGCATTTGATTACTTTTGATTACTTTTCTAACAAATGTTTAAAACTGGACAATAAAGCTGAAATGTCCTAAAAATATAGAGTTAACCAGGCAGTGTAAACCTCACAACAGTACTCTACACTGATTACTGTCAAACTTGTATTTAAAAAGTTCTTCAAAGTTCTAAACCGCGTTGTCCAGAAATATGCCAAAAGAAGGCATTCCTGCATGGTGAAAAGATGCAAAGCAACAAAATGAATGTTATATTCTATATATTAGCTTTTTACTGAGAGGAATATATTCAGATGCAACCCCTTTGTAATCACCAGCATTTTGATTAGTAACTGTAATTTAATTACATATTTTTCTCAGTAACTGTAATGGATTACAATTACATTTATTTTGAAATTGAATTACGTAACACTTGTAACTAGTTACTCCCCAACACTGACAATGAGATGATCTTGAAATTGTTTTGACAACCCAGCAGTGACGAACCGTTTCTGCCTTCAAGACCTTCACAGAAGGCGCTATAACTCCTCAGATGGTAAAAGAAGAAACAATTCTGTGTGATCCAATTAATTTTTTCCCCTTCGTCTTTGTTTGTAGTGTTTATGTGTGGCAGAGGAAAAATTCAACCAATCAATATTGTTTTGTGTCACTAGAGAAATCAACTACATCAGAATATTTCTCTTGGGTGTCTCGGGGAAGATTGTCTTGATGGGCCTTCAGTGTCTCAGTAGAGACACTAAATTAATGGGAGCATAATTTTGGTTTGACAGTTTGATCAACCAATTAACCTTAGATTTGCTGCCAGTGGCAGTATTGTTTTTCAGATGTAGGTGTTACAACAAGTCTGTGTCAATGCTTTAGGCAATGGATGTACTGTAGTGGGACGAGCTGTGAGACCGGCACTAACTGGATGTTACTGTGTTGTGTATGAAGAACTGAAAGTGACAAAGTGGAGAAGAACTTAATGTTTCTGTGATTTTCGAGATATCGATATTGTCTCCTTATCTGAGACAAACCTTTATTGACAAGATGGATATAGTTAAGAAAGGGTGACCAATGCCTGAAGCTCTTCATTTTATCCAGTCATGTGAAGACTATGTTCAACCATGTCAGGCTCGCAACTGGGGTGGATTTCATATGAATGGCACAGGTGAGAAACTTTTTTTTTTTATTATTGCTGGTGTTGCTACCTTGTTCTATCAAAAACTCAGATTGATGTTAAGGCTTATTGTCAAGAAATGCACATTGACTTTCTTGCAGATTATTGGCATGCATGCAGAGGCTTTGATGACTAAGAACTGAATTTGCGGAAGAGTCAGTCAGCACATTTTTAGCCTGTCTCCACCTACTCACATTATAAAAAAAGGGGACTTAAATTAAAAGGACAGTGATGGTGGTGTGGGGTGGCTGAACGTGGCAATGCTGAAGTACAACACCTCGCCCCAGCTTTTCACAAGTCTCTACCCAGAGGGTCTAGTTGGATAACGCCGGTGTGTCACCTTTCTACTTGGCTCATATCCTATTGGTCTAACGCCCTGGACCCCATGTCATATTGTATGATGCGGTCTCATTTTTTTGTTACATTTATCACCAGGGCAGTTATTATTAGGGAAAAACAAACTTGTTTTCAGCTCAAAAAAAGGTAACTGGGGGGCATCCAGGTAGTGTAGCGGTCTATTCTGTTGCCTACCAACACAGGGATCACCAGTTCGCCAGTACTTCCGGCTTGGTCGGGCATCCCTACAGACACAATTGGCCGTGTCTGAGGGTGGGAAGCCGGGTGCGAGTATGTTTCCTGGTCGCTGCACTAGCGCCTCCTCTGGTCAGTTGTGGGGGGGCTGTTCGGGGGGGGACTGGGGGGAAATAGCATGATCCTCCCATGCACTCCGTCCCCCTGGCGAAACGCCTCAATATCAGGTGAAAAGAAGCGGCGGGTGACAGGGGGAAACTTTTTTTTTTTTAATGTAACTAGAGTTTTACTACCTCTTTGATATGGTTTGTGCAGTTTTCTTTGCGCTGGCATGATTGTGTCACAGAATATATACATGTTATTGTGGGGACACTGTTTTGTGCATCATCTATGTTATTTGTGATATTGAAGAGATAGATGGGAGGTACCCGCTAAAGGTCCTGGCCAAAAAGATGCAACCCAGTATCACATGTCTACTTCGAGATGAACAAATTGCTGCAACATCTCTAAAAAAGAGCATCTCTGTTAGGTACTGATGGAGAATCGAAGCATTCGCCAAAAGCACTCTTCTTAGTATTGATCATGTCTATGCCTATACACGGTGTATACATCAGTTGCTTACGGGCGTTTGCTGAGAGAGAGCGAGAGAAAATACTAGAGCCGGGGTCTCGCTCATTGACAACCCCCATTCCAACCCCCCGCCACAGTTGCACACACACACACACACACTTGTCTTTTCTGTCTTGACGTTTGATGAAAGAGGTGCCGTGCTATAGAAATCCCATTCATCCTTTAACCCTACACCAGTCAGCGACGGGCGCTGGCATTGGCCAGGCCGAAAGGCTTAGGCAAAAAACACCGCCACCAACATTCAGATCTTGTTACCGGTCAGATACGTTGGTGAGCTTGTCGTGGAACCGTGATTGGTGACAGGAAATGTGTCTCTTTGCGGGTTCAATACAGAGATGTGGAGAAGAAGAAAAATGTCCCCCTTTTTTTTAATAATTTAGGGCTACACGATTAAAGTCGTAGAGGTCAAATGAGAAATAATATCACCTCAACAAACAAAAATACAAGTTCCATAATGTGAAACAAGGTGGCTGAATCATTTCCCTATGCAATCCATCGCTCCAATACACAAACCTCTGGTAAATGACAAAATTGTGCGATGAATTTTGCTTCACTCTAAAATGGTGTAGCCCACCCTGAATTGAACGGTGGTCCAGCAACTGACTCTGTAACATGCGCATGCACAGCCACTCCTGCTTTTTTAGCGCCACTCACTTAACTGGGAATGGCAGAGGCCACACCGGAGCTGATAATGAATTGGGTGTTGAAACTGGGCTGGTAAGACCATGTCGACACAGAATGCGGCCCTGAGAGGCTCATAGGTCAAAGTGTGTGTGTGTGTATTTGTGCATGAGGGTGCAAGTGCCTGCCAGGCGTTATAAAAATAGTTTGCTGTGGCACTTTAATGAGAACATTCCTAAGCTGCTGTCACATCATATTCGTATAATTGTTTTCTCAATCAGTCATTTGGCATATCCACGCAAAGAGTGACTTCTTTCTACACAATAAATCCAGTCAACCACGGTTCACTCTAAAAGGCCTGGGATTCAGGAATGTGACGTGATACTTCATCATGTGAGCATGTGGCGTTCATGATGTACTACCGAGGAAAGGGATGAAGGCATCTCGGGCCATCCAAGGAGCACAAAATCCATGTTGCAGACCAAGCTAAGGAAGCCATTTTGCTTCATCTCTTGTTATGAGTATAACGAAACTAGGGGAATGGCTCAACTTCGACCCTTCTCTCTTTTTGGAGAGTCCTGAGGATCAGAGTCTTCTGTGATTCTGTCCCCAAGGTTACAACATTAACACTTGTCAGTTCTCAGCTTTTCGCCATACCTCGATGATCCTTGGCATGTACCCAGATGAGTCTGGGAGTCAGCTGGTGTTTGATCTAGCCTGCTGACACACAAATCATGGTCAAGGGCTGTGGGCACCTCCAGAGCCGGAGGCTTGTGTGTTCCTTAGTGGCGGCAGCGCCGGGTATCATGTCGCTCCACACTTCACTTATCTTTAGAGACGTCTGTGCCTTTTTAACTGGGATTTTTACATTACCACTTCATTATTGGCACGTTGACAGCGGGCAGACAAAAGTTGACCCGGGAGGACAAAAATAAGCGCGTCCATGTCCGATTTATGACGCCGGCAGGTTGGTTGACACCCCTTTGTGTCGGCGCACGGTGTCGGTGTTTTATCTTTGGCGGATCTAGGCACTCGGTGACTCCCGCTGTGTACCCGGCTAGGCAGATAAAACACGTTTTTCCTCCCATTTTTGGTAGGAAAAGAAGGAAAATTGGTTTCTGTAAGCAGTTTTTCAGCTTTTTTAAGGCAGTTCAAGCAAGACGGTGAACTGCACTGGAGACAGTGAAACTTGGCCATAGCTATGAAAGTCACAGAACAAAATCTAAATCGTTTCAGCCGTTTATATATGCTTAGATGGATCATTCCTCAGTATCGGTCACCTAATCTGGGACCGCTGGTCGAGTGATGGCGCTCCGTTGAATATCTCTGGTGCCAGACTGCCGAACGTTACCGTGCGGCAGGTTTCCGGTTGCTGTTTTTTTGCACATTTTCACAAGTGTGGATGTGAAGGATGGAAGTGGTCCAAATAGTCTGCTACACAGTAGCTGCGTGGGGGGCTTTAGGTGGGCAGACTCTAAATACGAGGCGCTAATAACAGTAGTTACATCACTCCTCTTGGAATAGCAGGGAGTCTCTGTTCTACAAGTGGTTGTCTGACCCTCTCTCCTGTGTATATTTGGTGTGATTGTGTGTACATGTGCGGGCACTTCCAAATATACGTCCCAATATGGATTACACGGCGGTAAGATTATTAATGACATTGACGAGTGAACACTTAATTTGTCTGTATACAGTTACAGGTAGGTCCAGGACTGAGTGACACGTTTGTGTGTGTCTGCATGTGTGCGTTGATTTGCATGTGTGCAGACGGTGCACATCTTCTCAGCGAGCCTGCGCTTACTTTTTCAGAGGTATTCAAACTGTCAGCAGCACAAACTGAAAGCTTGTTTCATGTTAGGGCAATTCAACACCCAGGCTGCTTTCAGTCGGGAAATTCCACTTTAGATATGCCCCCGCATTGACATCATCGGCTACTGTGTGACATTTAAGCCCGACGGGAGAGGTGGGCACTGGGCATGCGCAAGCCTCCCTTTACACCTCTCTCTCCTCGTCTGCTAATGGCCGCTGCCGTCCATCATCCAGCCATGATGCTTACAAAGTCAGCGGCAGGGCTTGGTACTACCGTAGCCTATCCCACGGGATGAGAAGGAGAATTTTTGTTTGTGTGTATGTCTGTCTGTTAGGTGTGTGTGGGGGGTGGGGGTGAGGGGGGCAAAGAAAAGGGAGTCAACCCCGTCAGCCCCCACCCATCTACACCGGGGGGTAACTTTCCAGTCCCATAGATGAGCATGTCTGTGTCTGAAAATAGACCTATCTGATCACAGCTTCACCCAAACAGGGAACTCTCTCTCTTCCCCCTCGCTCCCTCTCTCTCCAACCCTCTAACTTTCTCCTCACTCTGTTGTATCCACGCTCCCAGGCACTGGACGGGCTAAGCTCTGGAAATAAAGCTTGACCGGGTGGCGAGAATCGTCCGGAACAAGGGGAGAAGTTTGGAAACGTGAGGAGGAAGAAAGCAGAAGAAGGAAAAAAGGGCAGCTGGACTCTCAGCGTACCTGTGCCTGACCGTTCACAGCGAGCATCTCGGCTTTTTTGATTTTATGACGGTAAGGGGTTTAATTGTCGTGCACCTGCACCCTGCCGGGGAAAGGTCAAGAGTTTTCACCGGCAAGACTGAATTTCATGAAATGTATTCATAGTCCATCGCTGTGCTTCCACGGGGATTTGTGCGCTCGAGTCAAGGTATTTTCATGCTTGCAGAATTCAGACTAAACTGTCATTTCAGCGTCTTTGTCGTGGCATTACTGTGCAGTCGACAAACTTAAATTCAGTACGCAGTACAGCCTTTTTCATGTTCCAAGACGAGAGTGAAAACGGAGCATATGTGCTACGCATTGATGATTTATTTATTTATTTATTTATTGCATTTCCTCAATGCATGCACCTAATTTAAGCTGAATATAACACTATGGGTTCTGTAGATTGTCAAAGATAATGATATTCTGCAGTTTGCACAGCCTACTATCAGTTTGAATTTTGCGCTAATACAGATATGAATGCACAATTTGTTATTTTGTAGTATATGAAGGATTTTGTCATTATGTGGAGTGGATTTTTTTTTTTTGTGCATACCTTTCATTTAAAAGTTATGCAAACCACAGTAGTCTTTTCAAAAACCAGACACCCAAAGGGACTTTTGGCGAACCATTTTGCCAAGCCATAGAATTATACAGCCCGTGTGTTGAATTGTTTTCCCTTTTCCAACAGCGGACAGGATAAAATTGTGTCAAATAAAACTGCGGTTTCGAGCCCGGCCGTCCCAGGAATAGCTGCAGTTAATTCTAAGCTTGCATTTTTTATTTTTATTTTTTTGAGGGTTGAAGGGTTTCTGGGTTATTTTGTTTTTGTTTTTAAAGTTTATATATATGATATATACAAAACCGTACTACATGAATTAGACTTATCCCAATATTAAATATTTTTTGTGACTGAAAAAGGAACGTATGTGGAAACTGTAGGCATATAAAGGGTTGGTTGTTATACCAAATGACCGATTCATCCGTTGTCATTTATCAAAATTGTTTTGTTTTCTGTATCCTGATAAACTCGATTTGGAAACAAGAAGCTGTGCCCCCCCCCCACGCCCCCCCATAAAAAACAAAATTTCTGTTGCCTTCCCTCTATTTACACACCTTCCTATAATTTTTCCCTAGAATCTCATTTTCCTCCCCCTCTCCTTTCTTCTTTCTACCTGCTTCCGTCTCTTGTTACACCCTTTTTTTCATGGTCTCGTCTTTCCCGCTTAACAATAGGAGTGCGCCGACCCCCCCCTCCATTAGGCCGGTCTCGGAGGTGTTGTGGAATGTCCCCTTGACCCCTTGGGTACACAGTGAGGGTCTCTCCCAGCCTGCGGTCCGCGGCTTGCTTCGCTCGGTCCCCCCCCAAACCGCGCTTTACACAGAGGCGCTTTGTTGCTGCGTTGTAAACACAACCGGGCCGTGTACGTCACATCGGCGAAGCGTCCCAGCGTATCGGTTAATGTGTCAAGAAGGCTCGCGCACGTCGGCCTCAACACCGCGCCACTAGTTTTATGGCTTCACGGTCGTTTGGATTGGCCACGGCTTAATGACATGTGTGGATCCGTAGCATGAGTGACGCAAGTCTGACTGCCAGTCTAGGAAAAGAGAAAGAAAAACCTGGTGTGAAGCCTCTGTGTTGAATTAAGTGTCCAGACTTAAGTCTGCTTGTTTGGAGGTGCAGGATCCTACAGAGCGTGCCGTGAAATGGGAACCGGCAGATCCACCGGAGTGTTTGGGGTTTTTCTTTCCCCCTGAAAGTTTTTAACTCCCTTGTTTTTGTAGCTTTCATTTGTTTTTGGGCCCTCCTTTTCCTCATTCCTTCCTGTTAGTGGTCATTTGCTTAAAAGCCTCTGACGTTACGCAAGGACAAAGACCTTCGAAAGTAGCGTTTACGGGATGATGGCAGAAGCAAGCGTCTCGAGTTTCAGTGCCATGCAGGAGTGTTAAACACATGCAGGCGGTCTGCAGATAGGATTTCTCTGATTTGCACTAATCCTTCATAACACGTCCATTTTTTTAAATTATTATTATTTTGTGATAAAGCTTTGCCAGGTAAGGGGATTTGATTATTTGTAAGAGGAGACACAATCGCCAAAAGAGGTGCTTTGTCTAGGCAGGAGTTGTCGGAGCCTTTTAAATATCGTCTAAATCCCACATAAAGTCCTCCTTTCAAATTCAGCGTGTCATTGGATGATTCACGTTGGCATCCCTTGTGTGCAAATTTGCACCGACTTTAAAAAGAGCTTTCATTTAAGGGGGAAAATTACGTCTTGACTGAATTACAGTGATAAACTTGACCATCTTCTTTTCACCGTCAGTCATTTTTTTTTTAGGTTCTGGTTATGCCATTCTAAGTGGTTTCGTGTTCATTTCAGGGTTCTGGTCTAGTTAAAGCTTACTCTCCAGCATGTGTCGGTTTGTGTGCCTCGTGTTAAAAGAACGAAGCTGTCTCTGTCAGGATTCCCAGTTCCCCCGGCGCCGCTCTGAAACTTGCGGTCAAAACGTCTTATCAGTTGGGTTCAGGGCTCACAGGTTGCACAGAGATTCTTCAGATAGAGCTTCCTCTGCGGCCCAGACCCCCTCAGAGGGCAAGGGTCCCGTCTAATGGCGGTAAATATAGCACCATCACTAACCAAGTTCTCCTTATCTTCATCCTCCTCACTTAACCCTGGTACCTGTGGAATTCAGACTATGTATGGGGATGTAATCTTAGCTGATAGTCGGTACCTCTAAAGCGTACCTTTTATGCACTAAGACTGATTATTTATATATATATATAGATATACACTACCGTTCAAAAGTTTGGGATCACCCAAACAATTTCGTGTTTTCCATGAAAAGTCACACTTATTCACCACCATATGTTGTGAAATGAATAGAAAATAGAGTCAAGACATTGACAAGGTTAGAAATAATGATTTGTATTTGAAATAAGATTTTTTTTACATCAAACTTTGCTTTCGTTAAAGAATCCTCCATTTGCAGCAATTACAGCATTGCAGACCTTTGGCATTCTAGCTGTTAATTTGTTGAGGTAATCTGGAGAAATTGCACCCCACGCTTCCAGAAGCAGCTCCCACAAGTTGGATTGGTTGGATGGGCACTTCTTTGAGCAGATTGAGTTTCTGGAGCATCACATTTGTGGGGTCAATTAAACGCTCAAAATGGCCAGAAAAAGAGAACTTTCATCTGAAACTCGACAGTCTATTCTTGTTCTTAGAAATGAAGGCTATTCCATGCGAGAAATTGCTAAGAAATTGAAGATTTCCTACACCGGTGTGTACTACTCCCTTCAGAGGACAGCACAAACAGGCTCTAACAGGTACTATTTAATGAAGATGCCAGTTGGGGACCTGTGAGGCGTCTGTTTCTCAAACTAGAGACTCTAATGTACTTATCTTCTTGCTCAGTTGTGCAATGCGGCCTCCCACTTCTTTTTCTACTCTGGTTAGAGCCTGTTTGTGCTGTCCTCTGAAGGGAGTAGTACACACCGGTGTAGGAAATCTTCAATTTCTTAGCAATTTCTCGCATGGAATAGCCTTCATTTCTAAGAACAAGAATAGACTGTCGAGTTTCAGATGAAAGTTCTCTTTTTCTGGCCATTTTGAGCGTTTAATTGACCCCACAAATGTGATGCTCCAGAAACTCAATCTGCTCAAAGAAGTGCCCATCCAACCAATCCAACTTGTGGGAGCTGCTTCTGGAAGCGTGGGGTGCAATTTCTCCAGATTACCTCAACAAATTAACAGCTAGAATGCCAAAGGTCTGCAATGCTGTAATTGCTGCAAATGGAGGATTCTTTGACGAAAGCAAAGTTTGATGTAAAAAAAATCTTATTTCAAATACAAATCATTATTTCTAACCTTGTCAATGTCTTGACTCTATTTTCTATTCATTTCACAACATATGGTGGTGAATAAGTGTGACTTTTCATGGAAAACACAAAATTGTTTGGGTGATCCCAAACTTTTGAACGGTAGTGTATATATACACTCTAGTTTATAGTAATCTCTGCTATGAGTTAATGGTGAGTTAAGTCTTTCAAAATGTGCCGTGGGTCATGTTATCCTTTCATATGAACGGCGCCATTTGACCCTTTTATAGATAACTTTTGATATCTAATATCGCCCTTCGCCGTGTGAGAGATGCCCTGTGACAAATTTGCCCTCTACCCTGACATAGAGGATGCAGATCACTCTTGCAAATTGTGTACAGTGATCCATGAGGCCCCATCGCTTTTTCTGCTGTGTTTTCTAACCAACTCGGGTGTTCCTGGAAAGCCGCTGGCTAAAAAAAAGCTTTTACACCCTAACTATGATGAAATTGAATTCAGAAGGTCGAAAAAGACCCCTTGCTTCAGCGGGTCGATTTCCTCATCGCCCTCTCAATGACCTTCATAAGCATCCCATCTCCTATAGCCCATTTGCCGCCCGGCCCAGTGTGCAGGGCCTGGCAGCGGGACCCTCTGTGCAGCAGGGGGACTCCTCTCAGAGGCTCAATCTGCGTTCACTGCCATGACTCGTTGACCTTTGGCTGCTGCGAATGCCTGCTCTTTAGAGAAAGTGCTCATAAAGATTATCTCAGCCGTAACCGATAAAACAGCTGCTGCCTTTGATGGTTTGACAGACACTGATGTTTTTCTTCCTCCTCTGTGAGTGCCGTGCTCTGGAACGCCGAGTGCATCCAGCTTCCCCCTTAATGTCACTTGAGATGCAAAAAGGTCAGCGATTGAAGTGTGTATTTGATTTTAGTCAGTAGTTTTCTCTTTTTTTTGTGTTTTCGATATCTTGCAAATGAGCATGAACAGAACGGCTCGAAATGGCAAATAAGTCAAGTGTAAATGATTTTTTTCCCCTTCAAAATTGTTTACAAGATACATTTTCTTTCAACTTCAGTGATGCAATAACCAGAGAGAGCAAGAAAATGACACAAGTTTAACAAAGGTCATTGACAAAATGTCAGACTCACAGTCTCTTAACGCTTCACTCGACTAGCTTGGTAGGCGGAGAGTTCCAGTTGTCTGGTACTGAGAGACGAACAAAATGTTGGCACTTACAGATCGATGTATTAGTCAGTGTACTTTGGATCTGCAGCACGCACAATGTGATGTGTTTTGAAGTTGTCTGAATGGTCCCCAGGCTGGAGTTTCATCTCAGTTCATATTCTAATGACTGGGCCTTAGCAGAGTTTCATCTTTTGACCCTCCGTCTATGAGAAAAAGACTCAACAGTTTCTCTATGAGGTATTTTTCTCCGTCCCCACTTGGCTTTAGTTATAAGACTTATACAGCTTAATGCTGCATGCTGATACCCTCGCGCTTTCACCTCTCAAATGCTGTCTGTCTTCACTAGTATGCTGTTTTATTCTGTTGTTTTATCAGTGGCAGCTGGCCCTGCGCTGGGGTGCCTCCCCCTTCAAATATCAAGAGATGAAAATCTACTAAAACATGTTAAATATAATTTAGTTGTATAATGCAAATGATTATGAAATAGTGTTTTTCAGTCTGTGAGCGCCTGTCAGCAGCCATTAAATATTGGTTCCAAATGGTGTTTGGTTGATTTCTGTCTGAATACATATACTTCCTGGGTGAGGGGTGCCGGCCAAACGATGCCCTACGTAAGCCCTCAACCTTTTGGCGAGCAGGTGACCTGAGGCTGCTGTCTGATTGGTTTCTTCAGATTTTGCAGACACTCCCACTTTTATTGGCAGCGAATTGGTGTTGTTTTAATGTTTTTTGATCTAATGTGATTGGACAGTTGTCGTGGCTCTCGATCATGTTCACACCCACCACCACGCTTCTTCTTGACTGTCAATCATCCACTGTCTACGAACCCTGATAAAATCTATGGGCTACATTGTCCTTCTCAATGACTCTGTGATTGTGTGGACATTAAAGCAGCTGTCAGGTGTGCTGCGCCAAGGTAAATTGCGCCCCCCTCCCCAAATTTTTAGCACCAGCCTCCACTGGTCTTTATGCTTTTTTGCCCTCATGTCTGGATGTCTTTTTTCCTCATTGTGATTTCTCCTACCCTCTTCCTGTTTCAAATCCTTATATCCTCATCATTGTTTTCCCTATTTTTCCCCTGCCATTCTTGTTGTTACCTCCATTTTCTCTTGCCCCGATTTTCCTTCTCGAGTTCACTCGCTGTGTTACCATCCACTCCTTCTCTTTGCTGCTCTTCGTGGATATCAGAGTAACGCACTGGTGTTGCATAGTTGCAAGTACAAATCGAAGGACAACTGCATCACCAGTTGTCACATCTCATTTCTTCCCCTCCCGTAGCTCTGTTTTACACTACAGGGGCTTGTGTTGCATAATTGCATTAGCGCTCCCAGGCCAGCAGCTCTGCTCGTTAGCGGGGACATGATGCAATGTGTGGGACACATGGGCCTCTGTTGTTTGCAGTATGGGCAGCGAGTGGACATTCAGGATCAGGGTTGTCCATTCATACACCCAGAGGGGGGTCCGCTAATGAGAGGCGAGGCTGGACAAACAAGAAAACTGATAACAGGGACGCTGTTTAAACTGGTTGTTCAACTATAAGCATTGTTGTGACGTTGGAATGGTTACATGTGATGATGGAGCAATCATAAATAATGGTCAGCGACCAGTAGAAGACACATGTGAGACTTACAGCCCTGACACACCGGCTGCATTGTCGCTTTGTGCGTAATGCAACTGACGTCAGTAATTGAACACAGCAACCACAGTGGAAAAGTCGGAGGAAAAACTCTTTTGGTGTTGGTCTCATGACCGAAAAATATGATCCTGTCTCTATTGTTTTGATTTACATCACTATAATTCTCTCCAGATAGCTAATATTGGACGGAGACGGTTAAATATCAAGATTTTTTATAGCAATTACTTGACATGATATTTTTATGATACAAAATTATATGTAATGTAATTGGTGGCACAGTGGTTAGTGCGGTTGCCTCACAGCAAGAAGGTTCTGGGTTTGTCCCGGGTCGTCTTCTATGTGGAGTTTGCATGTTCTCCCCGTGTCGGTGTGGGTTTCCTCCAGGTGCTCCGGTTTCCTCCCACAGTCCAAAGACATGTAGGTCAGGTGAATCAGACATACTAAATTGTCGCTAGGTGTGAATGTGTGGGCCCTGTGTGATGCCCTGGCAGCCTGTCCAGGGTGTCTCCCCGCCTGCCGCCCAATAACTGCTGGGATAGGCTCCAGCATCCCTGAGAGCAGGATAAGCGGTTCAGATAATGGATGGATGGATGGATGGATATAATGTAATTGAAATAAAAAACAATCATTATATTCAGTGCTCATAATTTGATTTGATTTTTTTTAACAATAGCTAGCTTGCCACCCCAACGACTGGCACAACACCACTTCTGCCAAGGTCTACACATTGAAGTTGATGTGTACGTTGGAGAAAACCAATGCGTGCTTGGCCCGAAACGCATTGCAACTGTGTCAGCACACCAGGGGTGGAAATTAACATTTTTGTCCACCTGCCAATGTGGCTGGTGGATTCCAAAATCTACCAGCCACTCAATTTTTTTACCAGCCACATTCTTGTTTTAACCGGCAGGGTGTAACTGCATGTGAAAAAAAATAAAACAAGATCTACAATATTCAAGCAATTGGCTATTTTAAATATTTAAACTCTTAAAATACTATTTTCAAAATCTAGTTTACTCTTCTATGGTTTTCAAAATTGTGTACACTACCTTTAAAACATTTAACATATTTGTCAAAAAATAACCAGTGTATCAGTGCCACCAAAATTCCCTTTATTATTACATAAACCAAGACTGTAACAAGTCAAAGGAATTGTGTCAGTATGGGTCTTAATTCAACACTTAATCTAACGTTAGTAACTACACGTAACGTTAGCTAGGTAATGACATCACATGACAGCTATATTCTGACCTTAATTCAACACTTAATCTAACGTTAGTGAATAGATTTTTAAAAAATTACGATTTACTTGCATTGCCACACGTAATCTGTAAATGGCCTTCCTTTTTTCGCGATTGCGTGGGCATTTCTAAGCAGTAGGCTCATCTTCTCCAACTGGGACGTGTTCGTGGCAGCGGTATCCTGCGGGGTCAATTTTCCCTGTACTATCTTTATTACATGGATGTGGCATTTGGATGATTCATGGTCTTTTATGGCTTCCAATTTTAGGTTTTTAGTCCCAATAATGAAACTGTTAGCTTTCTTGTTGGCATCCGAAGCGTGTTGACAATATACCCAACAGAACATTGTCTGGCTTGTCTCCTCGTAAACTAACCCATCACGGGACACTCTGTCTCCGTTGTCAGTTATTCTCCACTTCTCATTAAAAAAACATTTTCGTTTCGTCTTCGCCTCTTTTACCTGTCTCCTCCTGGGATGTTTTCTCTGCAGACCTCTTAACCCCTGCGATGTAACGCCACATTGTGTTTTCTGGCTCTCTCCTCGTCCTCGAAAGTGTCTGTGTGAATTAGCAGACTCGCAAGACGAGCGTCCCTATACTCTGCCTCTGATTGGCTAACCATGAAGGCAACAAGTACTAGCCAATCAGAGGCAGAGTAGGGCCGGTCATAGGGGGGAAAATAAGGCAGATTCACGATTCAGTATGTCACAAATTGCTACTTTTCTTTACCCGCCACCGTGGCTGGTAGGTTGAGCAAATTCACCCGCCAATACGCAAATCCACCCGCATTTGACGTGTAGCGGGTGCTAATTTCCATCCCTGCAGCACACAGTGATGCTAGCTGGCCATTTGCATTTACATTGGAAATGAATGGAACCCCTGGTGCAACATAACGCAACGATGCAACTGGTGTGTCCACGACATTACCCATAGAACACACTTGTTCATCAAACTGTTTTTGTGTAGCACATAAGAGTGAAGTTTGCTTTGTGCAGGAACCATTTGATTCAAACCATGGACAAAGTTTCCAAGTTTTCGTCATCTCACAGATTCCCAACACAGTTTAGTTCTGAGTTCGTCTCAATACAAGACATATATTGAAGATTAGTTTGGGCCGAGACTGCTCCAAGTGATCTGAATATCAACATGGGATACAAAACACGCTATATAAACCCACTATGACCCCACGGCTTTTGGTTTGACCTGTCCTTGGTGGCACGGTGGCCCAGTGGTTTGCGCTATCACCTCACAGCAAGAAGATCCTGGGTTCGAACCCCAGGGGTTGTCCAACCTCAAGGGTCTTCCCAGGTCCTTTCTTTGTGGAGTTTGCATGTTCTCCCCATGTCTGCGGTGGGTTTTCTCTGGGTGCTGCTGTTTCCTCCCACCACCAAAAAGACATGCATGTTAGGGTTAATACTCCTGTCTGTGTCCCTGGCCGAGGCATGGCGAGACGAACTGGAGTTGGTCCCCGGGCGCTGCACGGCGGTTACCCACCGCTCCCAGCTACACAGCTAGGATGGGTTAAATCCAGAGAAAGAATTGCCCCACGGAGATCATTAAAGAAGTAAAATAAAACATAAAAATAAATAAAATTATGTAACACTTTTATTTCTCTCCTTTTACTGTTTAAACCTGTTCAGACGGTAAAATGACAAATAAAACAATTTGCCCTCAGAGATGAAACCAGCCTTCAGGGTTGAATAGTTTAAGATATTCTGCCCTTTTTTGTTTTATTCATTTATTTATTTTTGATAAATGTATTCTGCTTATGTTTTTTAAAAGCATTTTGTTGGTGGTTTTGAAAACTGTGAGAGAGAAATCTTCATTATTATGATTATCATCGGGGAGCGCAGTTTATTTGTGGGCTTCAGCGCAGATCTTGTTTATAAAACTACAATTACCCAGCTTATCAACTGTTTCGCACCATTGGAAGTGAGCAAGCTTTGTTTGCTTGTTTTGGACATGTGTAAGGTTCGTTTCAACATGAGCCGTGCAAAAATACCCACATCCGAAAGAACGGCAACTCGTAAAGAAGCGCCCGGTGCCCAACCAAAAAGCCCAGCGTCCAAAACATCATGCCTACATTTTATTTTGATTCCCAAGCCTCGGCTCTCTTTTCACCGCAGCCCTGCACTCCCCACATATTTCCCACAGAAACGCACCACTAAAATAACTTGGCTCGGGATCAGTAATTAAGGAAAGGAGCAATCCTGAAGTCTGCCTTTTTTGGAAGGGTCAGTCTCTTGTCAGTCGAGCTTCACATTAGCCATGTTCTCCTCTGGATTTATGGAGGACCTCCGGGGACATTCTGTCGCCTCGTCGGAGGGGATTTGCTTTTTCCTCATCCCCCCCCTCAGCTGATTACTGAGCGTAGATGTAAAACTGACGTTGGCGGCAGGGCACGGTGCCAGATAGTAAATGGTGGCCCTTTTGAACCGGTGAGTAGTGTATTTTATAGGGAGTTCGTTAATATTACACTGATAGATAGATTAAAAATAGCCATCAGATGATCATTTTGGGGAGGCCTTTAAATAGATTTGCCAAAGAACAGGATCTGCTGGCATCTTGTGAGTGTGTCTCTTGAGTGGCAAGTCAGGGTTCAGGACCCCCGGAGGAGGAGGCCGCAGTTAGCTTATCTCCAATAACTGCTCACTTGCTCCTAATGTCCATGTGTGTATTCACACACAGATAGATACACACACACACAGAGGGAAAATCAAATGGAAAATCAATCTAAAAAGGTATTTGGTGAACACACAACTGCTCACTAATTTAAATTTGCATATGCCCCAAAACTGAGGATCAACATCATGTTTAACTTGAGAGAAAAAACAAAACTGACCTGCAAATTATCAAGTTATTCACAGGAACTGATGAATTGCAGACACTTTTGGGCACACCTAGTCCAATATTCCAGTTGGGCTTTCTACTAATAACCACTGACAGATGCAACAAGTCTTTTTTTCAGATTTTTTTGAAATTTTATTTTTTAATTGAAAATTTAGACAGATGTAAAAAAAAAATGGAAGACAAAAAATGGAAGCTACTCTGAGGGGTCGCCTGCATCAGCCGGCGAAACATCCTGTTTGCTTCCGGAGTAGCAACTTTAATATCTGCAGAACACGAGTGGCAACTAAACATGAGTACTGTAGCAAGATGTCAGGGCAAGACTATCTGATTCTCAAGTGGTATTTGAGACAAGGTTTCTCACATTTAAAAAAAAAAAAAGAAAGATATATATATATATATATATATATATATAATGGTGAAGGACAAGGGAATTGGTCAAAGATGTTATTCCAATCAACTTTTTTAAACTAGCCACTAATAATAAATATGCATTTTACATCTGAGTGAAAATCTTCACAATAGAGTTAACTGTATTTATGATACATGAGATGTGGTAATGCATCTGATTTATTACCACCAGCACATCCTTCCATGCTGTTTTGTAATGGCAGTCGTGGTACCTTCAGTTTTTATTTATTTATTTGGTTATTTATTTAGGTTATTTTAGGGTGCAGTGAAGGAAAATGTTGAACACTTGCGCTACACAGAGTAGTGCCCCACACTGATATACTATACCAAGGTGTATTGAAGCTCATGTGGTACTAATGGCAGCCAGATGAAGTTGAAAAACTGTTTTATGTGTGATTTGTAACTCCCATCACTTTTGACTCCTGCCATATGGGTTCTTCTTTTTTTATTTTTATTTTTTCAAGATTTTTCTTGAAACGTTATGAGCCCTTTTGAATTTTCTTAATCTTGTTTTTTTATTACGTAGATGCTTTCACGCAGCAACGCTTGCAGTGGGTTGCACCGTGCCGTGTTCTCCTTTAACCTTTGACCTACGATTCCAAACTTTGCTTCATCCTGTTAGCTCGGAGCGGCCTGTCTCCATCCTAATTATATCAACTAATTTATAAAGTGCCTTTGGACAACAACCAGTTTAGGAATGCCATATATAAACCCTGTTGCTGAGCCCTCTTTTAAATTGATTTTGTGGCTACCAGCGGTTATTCTAGCTATGCTATGGTGTGGAAGAGCCATAGATCAACAAGGAGAGGAAAGCCTCTTGACAAGACAGGAAAGGGGGCTTAGGGCTGTAATCAGTTCCAAGATATCAACACACATCACCGAGACTGCACCAAGTTAAGACCTGCGGGAGGGTGTGCTCCACATTATAGTTGCTATAGGGCCTGATATTCAAAACATTTACTGCTCAAACCCAATTCTGTCTGAGTGGTTCAGTCCACTGATTGGAAATGAATGGGTTCTGATACCGTAGGTCCCTCAGCAGACTAATAAATCCTGTTTTTCTTGTGGTGTCGGACATTATGGCTTTCTGTGGCTTGGAAATTGATAGCCACGGCTTGTGTTTTTGCAGACTCATAGCAATTACAAACAGTAATTACACATGCGCAAGTCTCCAGAGTAGCCCACCAATGCCAAAATTACAATCATCCTATAAACCACTGCAACCCAGAGAAAATGAAATTATGCGAAATAAACCAAACATACCTTGAGTGTCAGTAAGTAGGACAAAGGATCCAAAATGATTCCTTCGAACACGTTGATTGTTTGGTATGTACCTCAGACCGCGCATTTAGTGTGAGATTCAGTGTGAACTTGAGAGAACCTCCAGGAATTTGGGCCTTTTCATGATATGGCACATCTGCATGGGGCTAAGCTTGAATAAATCAATGATTTATTTGTTTACGCTGCTCCTCTTGCATGAAAATACCTCATACAACAGTATAGAGCAGGTATAGGCAACAAGGTCCAGAAAGGTCCGGTGTGGGTGCAGGTCATTGTTCCAACCAAGGAGTTACACACCTAAGTCTACAAATCAAGGTCCTTAGCAAAGGCTATTGGTTGACTAATAGAATCAGGTGTGTAACTGCTTGGTTGGAACAAGACTATTGGTTGATCTATAGAATCGGATGCGTAACTGCTTAGTTTGAACAAAGACCTGCACCCACACCGTTCTGGACCATGGTGCCTATCCCTGGTATAGAGTATTCATGTTAAATGGAAACAAACGATTGAGTTTTTTTCTTTGTTGAGTTTTTTTTCTTTGTTGGTCGCGAAGAGAAATCAAAATATCTTGGGGCATCCGGGTAGTGTGGCGGTCTATTCCATTGCCTACCAACATGAGGCTCGCCGGTTCAAATCCCCGTGTTACCTCCGGCTTGGTCGGGCGTCCCCAGAGACACAGTTGGCCGTGTCTGCGGGCGGGAAGCCGGATGTGGGCACATGTCCTGTTGCTGCACTAGCGCCTCCTCTGGTCGGTCGGGGCACCTGTTCGGGGGGGGGGAACTGGGGGGAATAGCGTGACCCTCCCATGCACTATGTCTCCCTGGCAAAACTCCTCACTGTCAGGTGAAAAGAAGCGGCTGGCGACTCCAGGAGGCATGTGGTAGTCTGCAGCCCTCCCTGGGTTGGCAGAGGGGGTGGAGCAGCAACCGGGACGGCTCGGAAGAGTGGGGTAACTGGCCGGATACAATTGGGGAGAAAAAGGGGAACCCCCCCCAAAAAGAAAGAAGGGTAACGTGAAGCCCTGTCACATCCCACATATCACCATGTTGTTTTAGGTGACATTTCCACTTAGTGTTGAGTCGGAGCCAGTGGCTATTAAAGATAATCTAGTCAACATGTTGTTTAGATGCTCAGGCGAGCATTATATTTTTGTGAGATCAACAATTCTTCCCTTAGTGGCGCAGTTCGAGATTTTGCCCCTTCGTGTCATCAAAAGAAGGTTTTGTCTGTCTGGTTTGTAGGTTTCATAGAGAAGTGCCAGGTATACTCTTAAGCCGATACCGTAAACTTAACACGTGTCGTACTCTAACCCGGAGACGCTCTGCGATACCGCATTCCAACGCGAAGCTGAATTTCACATTACTTGTTATAATACGTGTTTGCTTATGTCAGTAATGTGCGGCGAGGTATCGGGTCATGTGTTAAGACTTGTGAAACCGAGTTTATGATCCCGGATAGACCTCTCATCTTAATACTGTGGTATTCTACCCATCCGCGCTATGGAGCGCGCTTAGATTATCTGCGCGATTGGTTTTCAAAGTGATGTTTCCGAGCTTTGTGGCTGAACAACTGGTCATATTTTACATTATAATTGCAGAACCCTTTTCGCAAAAACCAATTCACACCCCAAACAGGCAATACGCTGATGAGGTATCAATTTTTGAGAATCCTTGACCGGATTTTAAGGACATATGAAAAACCTAAATCTACATCTGGTTAGAGCTTGTCTGTGTGTGCATTGGACTGTATATATGTGTGAACATAGTGGCAACTATTATTTTGCAACTGTTGTTTTGGTAGATAAATCTGCCCTTGTCTTGCCCTCCTGCCACAAGGGAGCGTCTGTAAGTGGTATTTCAGTGAACTGGAGAAGGTTGGGTTATGCGTAAGTCAGACGAGCACATGAAAACGTAAACATTTTTGGTGTATGTCGTATCATTCAGCATCCTAATTTCACACAGTTGTATTTTTTGAGGCGTCCGCAGAGGGCGTCCCCTAAATGATCGCAGCTTGAACCGTGCAGCGCGCCACCGAGCATGCTCAGAGGCCCGGCGGGCCGGTCCCTTTTCACCAGCCGCGGGTTGCGAACTGCGTTTTTAAACGCTCCCAGAAGGAGAAAGTCTAAATAAAAGCTGTTCAGAGGAGCAGAGCGTGGTAGGTTTTGCTTCCAGTGTCCAGCCATAACATTACACCACGACCACAGCTGCTGTGTCGCCACTGATCTGCTCCCTGGAAACACGATCCTGTTTATAATCTGGCCATCATTTGGACGGCGACAGGCTGCGACGCCGGACCGATGATTTACCCCAGCGCGTGTGCGCGCGTGTGTGTGTGTGTGTGTGTGTGTGGAGGGGGTGGGGTGGGGTGGGGTGTATGGGGGGGGGTGTAGTGGTGGGTGTGTGTGTTTCTCAGAGATAGATTTACGAGGACTTACTGTTTGTGAGGAAGGATTAGCCTCTGGAGGACGGAGAGTGTCTCATGATGCCTGGCTTTATGTGGTCCTGGGACGAGTAACACTCCTTGATCATGAGCAAGTGGGTTTGCCGTGTCTCACTGGGTGGTGGACCACAATATGATATATAAGGGTGATGTATTGGATCGGCTGCTTTTTTTGTTTTTTTGACAGCAACGCTTTCTTTCAACTCGTGTTCTGAAGAGGTCGTGTAGGTTAAATCCTCAATTCGTTCCTCAGGGCACCTCTTTTGATTCGTCTCTTAAAACAAGCTTTTTTTTGCACGATTGAAGCCTAGCGTTTCAGATATTATCCACTACCATGATTTTGAATGTGTGCAATACATTTTTCAGTATTTTGACTACTAGTTTTTGAATTTATGATTTATTGAATCATAATTCTACATGTCATGACCTCTCGATTGCCCAGAATAGGTCAAAAGTCTTGTTTTTTGATAATTATCATTATATTATTATTATTACTATGTGAGTTATTCAGCAGCAACCTTTTTTTTTCCTCCAAAGCAAATCTGGACTGTGCCAAATAAAACATACCCTTTTTGGAGTTTGCAGTTCTGCATAAAATAGACTTGTCAGTTTTACCAACTATTACGTGGTTTTGACTTATCGCTGTCGGCGTCACGACAACTTTGGCCTGCCTGTAACCTGTGGAAACTCACAGCGGGGACAGATGTCAATGGATATGTCTCGGACCGCTAAGATATCTTGCTTCCTCGGTCCTCTGGGTTGCGCATGCCAAGGCCCTCTCTTCAGTTGGGTTAAAGTGACATGATGTTTGCGGTTCTTCTATTTCATTTGCACTTGCTGTATTTTTAGCTCCTCTTATTCCCACGTCCGAGGAAATGGTGAAAAGTTCTGTTCCTTTAATCGAGGCAAGTCTGGCAACAGAGCATATTTCCTTCAGGGGATTACAAGACTGACAGCGGCACAGTTGGTTTTTTACCCAAGGACACAGGGACTTTTCAAATGTTTAATTATCCCCGCCAGGCTGTGTGTGTGTGTGTGTGTGTGTGTGTGTGTGTGTGTGTGTGTGTGTGTGTGTCATGTTTAGCTCTAAGCTCTTAACTTCCATTGAGGAATCTGATGTATCAACAATGTGTGCGACTAATCATCATGAGAGAATTAGATTTTAATACCTGCCCTTGTCTTATACTTGTAAATCTTCGCTGTCTACCCATTTCTCATGGGTTCTCCTCTAGTGTGTGTTTGTGTGTGTGGCTAATCTCGCAAGCTATTGTGCACATTTTTTACACCGTTATGACTGTATGAGGAACCTCTCGTGGTTGCGGTGATTCTTCGAAAAATGTTGATTTTTCGCTACCGCCGCTCCCTCTCTTCATTCACTCTCTAGCTTGCTCGACCAGCGCTGCTCTCTGTCGCTGCCCAATCTAATGCTCCTTTTCCACCACATGGTACCGGCTCAGCTCGACTCGACTTTTTCGTTTTCCATTACTGGAAAGTACCGGCATTTTTGGTAACTGTTACCACTTTTCTGGTACCACCTTTATCGAGGCTCCAAAGAAACTGGAGCGGGTACCAAAATCAATGCAGACCAGCTACACTGAGGGGGTACTGTTACGGTAATGGAAAACGGCACTCTGTGAGTCGAGCCGAGCCGGTACCTTGTAGTGGAAAAGGGGTATAAGTCACCGTGTGCATGCGTGACTCACATCTCTTGACTCGGATCGGGCCGTGACATGATCAAAAGTTATTAAAAGAATCTTGATAATCCAAAAAATGTGAGTTATAATGGAGCAACTTCCTTTAGGTTGCAGTCAAAACAGGGAGTGTTGCATATTCATGTCGCTGCCCAATCTGCGTCAACCGAGTCACACGTGTGCGAGCATAAATGGTTTCCCCAGCTTTATTATAGTATGAAAATAAAGACAGGGTTCGGGTTAGACCAAAATAGGGGCATAGCAGACCTTCGCTCTTTGGGGAATGCAAGTTCATACTGGTCGCATTCGTGCGAGGGTCCGCCTAGGGGGCTGCACATCCACAGACTGACGGGCAAAACCTTTTTATTGGCTAGATTTTTTAGTTTGAGTGCTGCATATTAAAAACTTGTTTTCTTCCACATTTCCCATTCAATCGACTTTGGGGCTGTGCAAAAGTCTTACAATGGCAGGAAAAACACTTTTTTTTTGTCCGTGTGTGTATCTGTAAATCTGGCATACAACTGGGCCCGTCAGCCTAATAATGTTTGTGCACAGTTATGACTATGATGAAGGAGCTCTCGTGGTTGTATTGAGTCAAAACCTTTGAAAAACCTGTTTTATACCACAACTGAGTGCTAACGCCTCAACTTTGTTTTTAGCTTAAGTCCGAGCACCGGAGGAAGCGGGGGGGCTGGTGGAGAGCTGCACTCTACTGAGTACATTCTTCTAGTTTTTTCTGTGTAATTCCGAAACCGTGTAAAGCTGCTTCATATATCATCTTTTTTTTTTCCAGAGAAAGAATTTGGTTGGCATGAATACCACTGTTTTTACTACGCAACCACTGGCATTACACAAACCAGTTTTAGCACTGTGGCGGTCTGCACCACATACGGGTTTGTAAGACAGAGACATGGACAGAGTTGGTAAACGAGGGCCCGTTCATTAAAACGGAGGCCAGTTAAGAATACCGTAGAGTTAAAACATGTAGAAGACTAAAAACAAAACGTCTTATCAAGGTGTTTCGTTGGGGCAAAAGCTGTCCTGTACAAATCTTATCAAGTGAAAATATCTTGTATTTGGTACAGTAAGTCCAATATTGAGTAGAGTTATCTTGAATTATATTATTCCACTGGCAGATAATTTTGCTTATTTCAATTTTTTGCTTGATTTTGGTCAATTTAATCTTCTTTTAAGAGAATGTTAATCTTGTTTTCTTGGAATAAGATAATTCTACTCAATATTGGACTTATTGTACTAAATACAAGATATTTTCACTTGTTAAGGTTTCATTTTTTGTAGTGTGGTGCGTCACTGCATGAGACACTCTGAGCCAGTTAGGCTGACTCGAGACAGGGGCGACTGCACCCCATGCTGCCACAAGTCATGGCTCCTGCATGTCAAGCAACATCCTTATTACAATGGTTTTTAGGTAGATGACTCAAACATAATAATCATACAAAATGAACCCCACCATTGATAAATGTATTTTGCTACTATTATTCTGTGTGCAGAGCTGACCATGCACACACACACACACAGGTGATAACGTCCTAGTGCGGACATCTGTACTTGTCTTGCCTTTATACCAGGATATCTTTTAATCATAATAATGAGGCCTGAATAACTGTCAACATGGTAAATAAATGTTTGTGTCATATTTTTTTCCCTGACAAAGCAAGGTCCTTTATTCCAAATGTACAATATAATGACAGTGATAGTAATGATAATGTATTTTTAAATTGATTTTTTTTTTTTGGGGGGGGGTCCGGGGGGATTGAAAGGAACAAATAGCACATCTACGTGGCTCGGCAGCCCTTAAAAAGGTTTGCTTCTTCAGCGACGAGTTTATTTTCCAATAGTTTGATTTATTAAATATGACAGTTGAGTGTTACATGTGGGAAATTTGAAGGCTGTGGCAGTGGTATTCGAGGACTCAGATATATGCAATGCGATACTTTCAAGTAGGGATGGGCAATAATTCACTGTCATCTTTTACGGTCTTTCAATGGTACCGTATCAGGATGAAATTCAGATATTGTCGTATTGTGATACACAATTTTGCCGTTTAAACGGATGAGAATGAGATTACCTGTTAAGTAATATTTCATAGAAAATGAGGTCTGAAATATTTGAGGAATATTATTTGAAAACTATATTTTGTTTAATGTACTTAACCTTACCAAACAGTTCCATGTCTTAACATGGTGTTTTTCGCACACAAGCAGATGTCGTGATGTATATCGATATTGTGTGTAAAATGCCCTGTCGTGAGAATATTTTCCAGATCCTCCGGCACTACTTTCAAGCTTCACCTCTCCCAGCAAGCCCCAATATAATCATATTAACATATTAGCTTGGGAGACCTCAACACTACTACCCATAAAAAGTCATGCTGCCTGTGTGTGCAACACAAGGTTATCCATCTGTGTCCCGGTTATTTAAATACCAGACATGTATGATGTCACTGTATGTTGTCACCTGTAGAATCTATCATGTATAGTAAGTCCGATGATGACACACGTGCACATATGTACGCCGCTGTGAAGGTCTGTCCTGCACCTTTTGGCTTTTGAAGCCTGGACCGTCCATATCAGTCATGCCTCCTACTGTTACAGTTCCTAGAACTGCTCACATTTACCACATGTCTGTCCTATAGGCTGCACTGCTTCCATACAGCACGGGTGAGGTCATATATATTGGCGAGAAGTAAATATGTTGTCATGCTATCATAAATCAGTGCCATTTGTATTATATTTATCAAGTTGCATGTGCTTTTGCATGCCATAAAGCAGTCACCGCAGTCGCACAACACACACGTGTCCTAGGCTGATGGTACACAAGTTGTGGATAGTTCATCATGTCTACCAGTGGCAGCTGGCCAGTATAAGGCGCTGCGCCGCCCCCTTCAAATATCAAGAGATGAAAATCTACTTAAACATGTTAAATATAATTTAGTTGTACAATATAAATAATTATGAAATAAAAGTGTGTTTCAGTCTGTAAGCGCCTGTCAGCAGCCATTAAATATTGGGTCCAAATGGTGTTCCAAATGGTGGACAATTCTCGTGGCTGTCAATCATGTTCACACCCACCGCGACGCCTCGTCTCGACTGTCGATCATCCACCGTCTACGAACCCTGATAAAATCTATAGGCTACATTGTCCTTCTTAATAACTCTGTGACTGTGTGGACATTAAAGCAGCTGTCAGGTGTGCTGCGCCAAGGTAAATTGCGCCCCCCCCCAAAAAAAATGTTTAGCACCAGCCGCCACTGGAGTCTACTAATGTGTTTCATCTCTGCTGCAAGGAGTTACATCTCCTCTGCTCATATCAGAAGGTTACACAGAAGACGTACATTTCTGATCCCCGTTGTTGCCCACATTAAAATCAAACAAGACGAGGTCAAATTCTAGTGTATATGGCTGGACCGTGTATGGGCAGTGTTCGAAATTGTTGACAATTTGTTACAGGGATAGTCAGTGGTAGTGTCTACAGTGTGAATTCCTGGATATTAAATGTTCATCTGCAATGTGCTGTAGTAGTGGTCCCAGTAATACTTGTTGTCAAAGTGTACTGAAGTGTATCACATGACATTGTTAAGCTATGCTCGAGTGAAAAACAAAGGCTACAAATGCAGTTGAAAGAACAATACTTTCCACTCATATATTGGAAAGTAAATTAATTATTTTAATTAATAATTCCGCTATTGCAACAATATCTCAGAAGCCAACAATGCCAGCCCTCACATGGGGGCACCAGAAGAAGTGGGTGCAACAGGGTTATCAAATCAGTCTTGTGAAATCACTCTCTTGTCCCGCCTGCCGCCCAATGACTGCTGGGATAGTCTCTAGCATCCTGCGACCCCAAGTGGGACAAGCGGCTTGGATAATAGAATGGAATGGAATATTGGGAAGTTTGATTTGAAAGAGAGCTTAATTTAATTGTAATTATAACTATTTCAATTATCTGTTACCTCCCCCTTCTCTTTCATCTGTTTCTGTCTGGATGTCTCGTTTTTCTAAGGTCGACTCTGTGGTATGGGTATGGGATCTTGTGATTGGCATGCTTTTCTACACTGGAGTGATAACATAATGCAAAAGTTGCGTAGTTGATGATGCAAGTGTACTCTTCTTCTTTGTGTTTAATGGCGGATCACAAACCGCCACCTATTGTATGGGAGTGTGTAGATACGTAAGTGTACCCAGGTATGGAGCAACATTACTAATGTGGATGCTGAGTGGTGAGGGAGTGGAGAGAGGGGTCATCCATCCATCCATCCATTATCCAAACCGCTTATCCTACTCTCAGGGTTGCAGGGATGCTGGAGCCTATCCCGGCAGTCACTGGGCGGCAGGCAAGGAGACACCCTGGACAGGCCGTCAGACCATCACAGGGCCTGAGAGGGGTCAATCGTACCTAATATGACAACGCCGTGATTGTCATTTGAGGTGCTTTAACTGTGCAATGTCCCTCATGCCTCTTGGCATGGGATAACTGTGGAATGAGCTGAAACTGCTGAACCAATTCAATTTGAAAGAGCAACAGCCAATAGGGAAACTCCCACTTCTGTGTTTACAAGTGATATCATTGGTCGGCCGACCAGTCGTGTAACTTAAGTGGTGTCGTTGGTCACCTGATCCAGTGGCCCAATTGTGTAAATGTGATCACTCAGTCGATCAGTCAGTCACTCTAAACATGGTCCCTCGGGGCGTCCGGGTAGTGTAGCGGTCTATTCCATTGCCTACCAACATGGGGATCGCTGGTTCAAATCCCCGTGTTACCTCCGGCTTGGTTGAGCATCCCTACAGACACAATTGGCCGTGTCTGCGGGTGGGAAGCTGGATTTGGGTGTGTGTCCTGGTCGCTGCACTGGCGCCTCCTCTGGTTGGCCGGCGTGCCTATTCGGGGGGGAGGGGGAACTGGGGGGGAATAGCGTGATCCTCCCACGCGCTACGTCCCTCTGGCGAAACTCCTTACTGTCAGGTGAAAAGATGTGGCAGGCAACTCCACATGTATCGGAGGAGGCATGTGGTAGTCTGCAGCCCTCCCCGGATTGGCAGAGGGGGTGGAGCAAAAACCGGGACAGCTCAGAAGAGTTTGGTAATTGGCTGGGTACGAGTGGGGAGAAAAAGGAGGGGGAAATTTAAAAAAAAACATGGTCCCTCAACAACATTCACATTTGTAGGGCTGGTCCGGTCCAGCCCGCTGGTCCGGCCCAGTCAATGAATAAATGACAAATAAAAGGATCATCAAGATTTTGTTGGATGCCCTGTCCCATTGTCGAAGCTCCTAAGCATTCTCTGGTCCCCTTTCAAGGGCTGAGCGCTTCATCAGTTGGGGGACCACTACTGAAAATTGCAGATGAACAGGAACTGACATTATACATAGACACTACCACTAACGAGACCTGGAACAAATGGGCCACAATTTCAAACCTTGACCATACACAGTCCAGCCATATACTAGGTTTTGACCTAGTCTCATTATTATTTCTCCAAAAAAAGGAAAGTCACTCAAAAGGATGAGTTTTTTTTAAGTGTGGTCCTTTACAATATCTGTTTGTTTTTTGTTTTTTTCCTTGCAGGAAAGTGTGTCCATTTGCAATAGATCAGTTAGAAGTGCTCTTCACCATGAATACAGGTTTGTAACACACGCACACACACATGCACGCACACTTTCTTTCTCTCTCTCTCTCATGTATAATGTTTTAAACGGCACCAATTTGCTATTGGGTTTCCATTTCCCAGATAATCAAATAATTTTATATATATATACACACACACACATACACACACACACACATATAGTCTTATGTTTTCAGTCATTGGGCAGCAGGCGAGGAGACACCCCAGACAGGCTGCCAGTCCATCACAGGGCCTTAGCAGAATGCCGTTGTTTTGCATCACAAACGTAAAACTGGGAAAAAAAAGAAACGCAACTAGTCCATCACCATTTTAGCGTTGAGCTGTTGTACAAGTTTCCTCGAGAGCAGGATTCCTCCTAATGTAGGCACAGCGTTAGTCAAGAACTCTGACCCTCACATTTCAATTTCAGGTTGGTTCATTCAGAGCAATTATTGTGACATTATTGAGTATGAAAACGGCATAAGTTTTGCCCTTACCAAAGAGGCCTATTCCTCATTCATGAGTACATTTTAAAAGCCCACCTCCGCTTGGCAGTCATCCTAAGTATTTCAGATCAAGACCTGTGGCAGCTCATTCACACGTACCACTCTCTCAAGTGCCAGCCATATATTCACTTACGATATAGTGCTTTAGCTTTTGCTATAGCGTAGGTTATGTAAATACATTCAAAAATATGAAAGATAACAGTGTTTATTTCTTGATAGGATGTAGATAACAACTGCAAGTCGCAAAACACAATTGTAGCATAAAACAGTTTCAAATTGCCCTACATATACAGGGTTTTGTCCTGCAGTTTGTAAATGACTAGTTGGAGTCTTCAGTCAGGTACAGTGAGGCAGAGAGATTTGGCTTTGTGGGGCAGCAGCACACTGCACTTAAACCTCCTCTGTGCAAAGGAAGCACTGTGCAAGCTGACTGATTCTGAAGGGAAGCATGTCTTATGATGTGTCTTCACCAAACAGTTCCTAATGAATAAGAATAAAATGCATCTAAGAATAAAGTATTTTCAAAGGGCGTCCGGGTAGCGTAGCGGTCTACTCCGTTGCCTACCAACACAGGGGTCGCTGGTTCGAATCCCCGTGTTACCTCCGGCTTGGTCGGGCATCCCTACAGACACAGTTGGCCGTGTCTGCAGGTAGGGAGCAGGGTGTGGGTATGTGTTCTGGTCGGTTGGGGCGCCTGTCCGAGGGGGGGAGGGGGACTGGGGGGAATAGCCTGATCCTCCCACGCGCTACGTCCTCCTGGCGAAACTCCTCACTGTCAGGTGAAAAGAAGCGGCTGGCGACTCCACATGTATCTGAGGATGCATGTGGTAGTCTGCAGCCCTCCCCAGATCACCAGAGGGGGTGGGAGAGTGACCGGGACAGCTCAGAAAATAGGGTTAATTGGCCAAGTACAATTGGGGAGAAAGGGGGGGGGGTATTTTCAGAGGCTGCCAGTTATTCCCCCTCAGGTTGTGCTTTCCATTGAAGGCATCCTCTATCTTGGCCTAGAATCCTAGTTGGCGTGAATGAAATCAGTGATCTCATATTGTTCGCCAGCATATGTCCTGTTATGGATCTCCTCTGAAGGAAATGGTTTGGCTAAATTAAGCTAAGGCAATACACAATCCTTAGCAGAGTATTTCAGAATTGCCTCCGTGGATAGTAGACCACTAACTCAATTCTCTTGCCTGTTTTCGCTTAATCTGATTTGTCAACTTGTCCGTTGTTATGGAAATGGGGCTGTTGGATGCATGTGCTTTGACTTTTCTGGGTTATGTTTCTGGCTGTGTGCATTTTTTGTCAACATGCGTTGTATATTTGTGTGTGTGTGTATGTATATCGGTGTGCATGTGCATGTGTACTGCTGCTTATGGTTATGCCGTGGTTGCCTGGCTGGCTGTGCTTTCCCAGATAGTGGAGGATGCGTTCGCAAATGCGCTGCCTTGTCACTCACACTGTCCCCCATGAAGAGGGTCCAGAGCTCACCCAACCTGCCCACAGGTACTAACACCCACACACATACCGGTCATAAACACGGGCATCCAAAGGCAAAGGGGTTGACGCACAATCTAACCAAACACCCAAAATTGTTGGCCAAGTTATTGGTCAAAAACTCAGGTAGGACTTCGCCGCTGTCACAATTAATCATGTTTTGGGTTTATGATCTGGATTTGGCTAAAGCACATTTTGGTCCGTTGTGTATTTTTTCTGTCTTTGTATGTTCTCCTGTACTCTGACTTCCCCAATTTGTTCATTCCTCCCTGTAAGTCTTCCTTTCTTTTGGTGTGAGTCATTTGTCACCCTCTTGGATTCTGTTTCTATATCGCTGCTCCTCCTGCTGTCCACTATTATTCTCTTCGCCGTTGACTCCCTTCCTTGTCTCAGATACCGAGCTTTGCCCTGATTGATCGGGCAGGGTCCGGCTCCGGTGACATAGCTGTCAGTTGGCTCTTTGCAGAAATGTGTTCAGATGTGCGGTTTGGCGGTGACTAATTGCCACTCTTCTAATATAAAGCCATGATACCCGTGACTGGTACCGATTCGGCTTTGACAGCCTAAAGCCCTACTTGCATGGGACTAGTATTACCTGGGGACCTCGTGTGATTTAGAAATTAACACCCCCACCCCCAAGTCTGTGTTTCGTGCTTACTGACAGTATCCCCTGGATATGATTGAAAATGTCAAGGCTCCGCGTACCATCCGCTCCCTGTACGTTAATTTTCTCCGCTGCCACATCTTGGTTGGTGTTCCTTACCGCATGCTGCCATGCATGTCATCCATCTCATCATCTTTTGAGATTTCGCCCCTCTGATGGATTTTTTTGGGAGGGGATTTTTTCACCCTTTTCCTCCCCAATTGTATCCGGCCAATTACCCCACTCTTCCGAGCCGTCCTGGTCGTTGCTTCACCCCCTCCGCCGATCCGGAGAAGGGCTGCAGACTACCACATGCCTCCTCCGATACATGTGGAGTCGCCAGCCGCTTCTTTTCACCTGACAGTGAGGAGTTTCGCCAGGGGGACGTAGCGCGTGGGAGGATCACGCTATTCCCCCCAGTCCCCTCCTCCCCCCGAACAGGCGCCCCGACCAACTGGAGGAGGCGCTAGTGCAGCGACCAGGACACATACCCCCATCCGACTTCCCACCCGCAGACACGGCCAATGGTGTCTGCAGGGACGCCCGACCAAGCCAGAGGTAACACGGGGATTCAAACTGGCGATCCCCCGTGTTGGTAGGCGACAGAATAGACTGCCATGCTACCCGGATGCCTCTTCTGGTGGATTTGAGCTTGCTTTTTCTGCGAATGAGTCTCCATGCAGTGTAGCGAGGTGAGCGTCCTGAATTTGCACCCAAAATGCTGTCAGAACTTTCATTTATAATTTCCACTGCAGCCTCCATGATTCTCTAAAGAGGCAGAAAATACGACTAAATTACTGAGATGCTGATTTGCAAGGGACCAACATCATCAGATGACCTCTGCATTTGGCGGAATATGGTAGGTAACTTGCGCTCGGATTTTTACTTCACAAATTACAGATACGGCCAATTCGCGCGGGATCAAGGTCACAGACGACCTCTGCAATTACTACAAATTACTAGAGGACCCCTAGGTAATACTAACCCCACCCGAATAGGGCTTTAGACAAGTTTCTTGCTACATGTCCGCATTATTAGATATTCTACTGATTTGGCCAGTTGGGAAAGTCGGTGTCAGGAGGAGTATACGGTGGAAGTACCACGCGAGCACCCTTCATTTTTACTTACTCGGTTAAGTGTAATGAATAAAGACCCATTGAGGTGAAAACGTGGTAGGTCTTTTGATATTGTCGATGACTCTCTTTTGAAAAAAAAGTACTTATTTCTTGAATTCTTCTACAAAGATCACTCTCAGTGATCCAGCACTAGACGCCACTGGATGTGGACACTGTGCTCTTTTGCAGGTATGCTCGTGATACACAATATGCTCAAGGGATGGGTATATTTTTCTATGGATAATTACATGTTTTACTGAAAACACTCTGGCACAGATTTTGGGGGGGGGTTGATGCAGAATAAATTTTTTCGAAATTAATGATTCGTTGCATGTGACTTGACCCCCTTTTAAATGTAAATTAGTAGATAATGTTGTGGTTGCAGACATCTGATGGAATGTAAAATGAGGACTATGTAATGCCCCGCGGCGATATAGCGGCGGTTCAGAATCGGCGATGTGAACTCTGTGTCCTCCCAAACGTCTGCAGAGAACAGAAATAAAAACTCCCAAGTCCCAGCTCATGAAATTGTCAGCAGCGCTGCAGCCACATTTAATCTTTGTTTTGAAATTCTCATCCTTTCAAATACTTTCATATTATCTATATTATATTATTATTGATGGACTTCTTTTTTTTTTTGGAGAACTATTTTACTAACCGGGAGTCATTTGGTGTCTTCCTCTCCAGTGTGTAAGCTGAGGGCAGAGCCAAGCGTTTCAGACTGTAGTAGTAAAACACCTGCTGCGGCAAATCCTTCTCTTTTCCCTCTGCATCTGGCTGTGTAAATGCAAATTAAAACATCAATCTGTGAAATAAGAAAGGATGTCAAGATTAAATTCATCAGTTGTACGTACTAATGGGACTTGTCACTGATACCATAATCATATAGTGCAGCTGCTCAGCCTCCCAGGCGTCCCAGTCTGCTTCTCCAGTTCCCCCAGTAATCCCTCGTAATAGCACTTTAATCCCTGTTCTGAGCTCCGTGTTGAGTGGCTATAGGGCTAACATTGAACGTGTGCTAGTAGCGTTTATATTTTGCTGGTCTTGCAAGTTAGGCAGCTGTGTCTATATTTGCAGGTTTTTATGCCTTTACAGGCATGATCCTCTTTTATACACTTTTGTTTATGTTTACTTCCATCATTATACCTAACAAGTAGCTCTAGTCACTATACTGAGAGCTTTCATTTTACAGGGCTTCCTATCATAAGTTATTCTTTGTTTTTTGGTTTTTTAAGGCAATATTTGGCAAATTAGACAATACGGGCGGCATGGTGGCACAGTGGTTAGCGCTGTCCCCTCACAGCAAGAAGGTCCTGGGTTCGAATCCTGGGGTTGTCCAACCTTGGGGGGGGGGGGTCATCCCAGGTCGTCCTCTGTGTGGAGTTTGCATGTTCTCCTCCGTGTCTGCGGCGGGTTTTCTCCGGGTGCTCCGGTTTCCCCCGCCATCAAAAAAAAAAAAAAGACATGCATGTTGGGGTTAATACGCCTGTCTGTGCCCCTGACTGAGGCATGGCAAGACCAACTGGAGTTGGTCCCCGGGCGCTGCATGGCGGCTGCCCACTGCTCCTAGCTACACAGCTCGGATGGGTTAATTGCAGTGCACAACTTCCCTACGGGGATCAATAAAGTATCTCACAATCAAAAAAATACTGTAGATGGAGTCATCTTCACATCTTCATAAACCATATAACTATGATTTCTGTATTACAGTGAATCATCTTGGGTAAATATAAAAACTGATCAGGGTTTATTTTGTTTGTCTTCCCCCTCTCTGTATGTTCTTCTATGCATATTGTTCCACCTCATGTTCCACCTGTGTATTCTTTATCTACTACTACTACTACTACTACTACTTTCAGCTGCTCCCGTTAGGGGTCGCCACAGCGGATCATCTGTTTCCATTTCTTCCTGTCCTCTGCATCTTCCTCTGTCACACCAGCCACTTGCATGTCTTCCCTCCATGTAGTCCATGTATTTTTTATACTATACTTTAATCCAAGCAATATTGTACAACCACATCCAAATCAAAAGTAAATACTGATCTTGGCATTTGCTGTAGGGTCTGATGTGGTATGGCTTTTCTTCTAATTGTCACCTCCTCTTCTGCTCTGTGCCCTAGGGAGTGAATCTCACTCATCGGATTCAGGTATACATTTACTTATCAATAAATGGATATGACCATATATCGTTTTTCACTTTGTCTAGTTCGTTATCTGGAGACTCCAGATGTCAGAAATGTCAGTGTGAGTTTAGCTTTAGAATCCGTAACAAAGAGCCCAAACTTCAATCACCTCTGCCTAACTGGAATTACTCCCACTATATGCTGATGACAGTGTTGTGTTGACTCTGTGTGTGCAGATGCATGGCGGTCGCACAGTGTAACAGATGGCCTGAGGAACGGAGATGTCAGCAGCTCTTCTCTAGCCGCCAAGGGTTTCCGCAGTGTCAGACCCAACCTACAGGACAAAAAATCTCCCTTACAGGTAATTTCTCTCCCTCTCTCTCTCTCTCCCTCCCTCTCTCTCTCGCTCTCTCTCTCTCGCTCCATTCACACAATACAGTTTCACAACTTTGCTTATTATCATTGTTTTTGTTTGCATCTCGTAAACATATAGATCCTGTGTTACATTCCACTGTTTACATGTGGTGTTTGCTTTTAATTGAAGAATGTTTTTGCTTCAGCTGTGCCGACATCTTGTTTGCCTTCATCTGTTCCCAAGCCTCAGTCTTTCTGCAAGCTGATCCGTTAAGTTTTTTCAGCAAATATTTGGAAGCTGATCAAAAAGATTCTCTTCTCTCAAGACTTGTCCATGTGTGTGTGTGTGTGTGTGTGTGTGTGTGTGTGTGTGTGTGTGTGTCTGTCTGTCTGTCTGTCTGTCTGTCTGTATCTGTTTATAAGCAAAATTGAAATCAACAGACTATTAAGAATGCATGTTAAACTATGTCTTTGGAACTGTTTGACGATTATTACTTTGTGTTTTACCAATATATACACTTCTTTTGTTGTTGTTTGAACGTCTTTTGGCTGTCACATCCCAATTGGTCAGCTAGGCTTTCAATCAGGTGCCACTTCCACCTCCCAGGAGAGAAAGTTTCCACTCTACGCCATCTGGCACTAACCCACCCCCCTACAGCTCTCTTGGCACTCTGTCTGATGCGTTGAGGCCTGACTCCTTGGTAATATCCCAGAATGAGAAGGCCGTTTTGAAGGAGTCCTATACAATCAGTAGTACATCTTCTTATTCCTATTCAGAGTCTGGCACAGACCCCTCCACCACTGTTCCTCCACCCACGCATGAGACCCCACAGGTGTATCAGTCTTCTGTGCCAAACAATATTAGCAACTGTAGTACCACCACCACCACTAATACTCGAATCCAGGAACGTAAAGTGTCATCCCTCAAGCTGACCCCGGTCACCATCCCTGACCCTCCTGCTCACCTCCTCCCTAAACTGAAGCCTCCTCCTAAGAGTCAGACCCCAGCTTCTCCTGCACCCCCATCCCCGCCCCCTCGAAGGGATTCCACCATCTTACAGGCCCAGATGCAGACCGCCTCGTTCTCAGTCCACCTGGAGCCCAAGACCCCCAGACCTCCGGAGCCCCAGCCCTTAGACCCCACAGTGGCGTTCATGTTCTCTCCTCAGGCCCAAGTTCAAACTCCACCAGGTCCTACGCCAGTTTCAGCCTCTGTGGAGATGAATGATGCTGCGCCTGCAGTCCCACCCAGACCTTCCCCTGCAGAACTGTTGGTATATAGCTGACCACATAATGAGGCTCAACACAAAGCTGCGATTATGTGCACTCCCACAGCACCCATCGTGCTGTGGGTTTTGTCTAGATGCTGCCATCCAAAACTAACTGTGTGTGACCTTGTATCTGTGAAAGCCTCGTTGTGTGTCCAGTATTAGTGTTGGCTCATTTGTGTTTTAGGCAGTCTGCAGGATTTGAACTAACAGCCTCCTCCATTCACAGAGTGAACGACAGCGCTTGCGTAAAGTCATGTCACAGCTGAGTGACAGTTCGGTGTGGTTACACAGCGGCGTGTCCCTGCCTGCCTGCCTCACCTACTCTTCCTGTTTTGGCCACATGGCTGTTCAGCAATGTCACTAAGCACTTTCCATCTCTCCTTTACTTTTTTCAACAAACCTCCTGTCCTTCCCAAACCAGTGGCCTCCGTCCACAGACCCTGCGGCACGGCACTCCCCCTACCACTCCCACAGCTCAGAATCACTCCACTACCTGTCAAGCCTAATGCCTAAAGCCCTGACGCCCACCCCGTATGTCCCCGGAGGAGCTGGTGGTATGGCAGGTGTGGCCAGCGGGCTGAGCCCTACCGCGGCTAGCAGTGTGTGTGTCGGTGTCAGCGTGTCGCCCTCTGCTTCCCCCGTGACGGTGTCGGCTCTCAGCCACTACTCCACCTCCACGGTCGGCCTGCTGGAGGAGCTGCAGATCTGTAGCCTCGACTCACCCGGCGCCTCTCCCACACCCTCCCCCACCCTCAGCCACGTCTCCGCCTACACAGCCACCGCTGGCCCCGACGACGTGCTAACAACAGTTGTGGCCTTCGCTGCCACAGCTGCCACCATCACTAACGTAATTATACCAGCAAGTCACTGACGTTACCGCATGCCACTATCACAACCGTATTGTTCCCTTTCCACCCCGGGCTCCGAGGCGGGAACCAGACTTCTGAAATATGTGTTCTTACTGTGGATTTTTACCCCCCCCCACACACTAACCCAGCTTCAACCAACTTGCAAAATACCGGCCTTGAATTCATGTTGTTGTGTTTCCGTATGTTAGTGTCGCTCAACTCGCAAGTCCTCTCAGTGTGTGTGCCTTATATGTGTGTCTATGACAAAGTTTTCACCTTCCTCTTACCCAGCCTACCATCTCCTACATAAAAAAATTTGTTTTTCATGGATCCAACTGGATGATTTGCCTGTATGTTGTCATGAAGCCGAATGGGAGCGCGTTCCTCGGAAGAGCCTTCCATTGTGATTCTGTCCCGTCAGCTCCTGTCAATAATCAGATTGTGTTGAATTTGTAACGTAGTGTATGTGAATCTGCAAGAGGTGTCTTTTCTGTTGACTGTCAGTGTTTTGCCCTCTTCCTCTGCTAATCTCCAGTGCTTCAGTGTGTGCCCCCCCCACCCCCAGCTGCCCAATATTCTGACAGTATACTCTCTCTTCAGATTCAGCATGGCTTTCTCACGAATAACATCCAACCTCTGATTTGTCTGCGTCCGTTCCTGTCCATGTGTCCATTCTTTAGACCCGGTCCCTCTAACCTAGCTGAGGTTTTACATTTCGTAACAGAATACGTATCAACTGTCTCCCGCAAAACTGACCAGTTTCACTGAAGAGTAGAAATTTTCACCCAGTTGAAGTTTTCCTACCACAACGTCCACCCTGTTATTCATGCAAACACAACTACATAATTTCTGCAACTTTTGATTGTGCGTAGTAGGTCTGGTTTATTTATTTATTTATTTTTCTTTTGTCTGTTTCTGGCTTGCTGGTCCTCCCAGGGCCAGGTCCTTTCTCAGGCTATGAATGGAGGTACAGGACACCCCCAGAGGCCCATGTCGCCCCCAGCCTATCCTCCTCCTCCCACATCTCTCAACACCAGCCTTCATAGGCAGAGCAGGAGTTCAGGTGAGCCACCAGTCTCTCTCTCTCCCCCCCCCCCATTTTTTTTTCTTCAAAGGGAACTATAACCTTTTATAAAAAAATATATTTGAAATTGAGCTATCCACTTATGTCACATGAATACATGTAAAGGCCTCCAAGTGGAGTTTTTGGCAGGATCATGTATTTTATCCACTTAAGACGACGTTGTGAATCAAGTTTTGCAAAACTAAAAATTATTCTATATGTATTCCAGAATCCAACCACCACTCCTCCCCCCACCACAGAAAAAAAGATTAAATTAAAAAGAGGATGCTATTCTTTTTAACTTCTGCAAACAATAGATAAAAGCTAGATGTAGTAACTTGGTCTGGACCCTGACTTGTGACTTAAAATTTTCACTATTCTTGTTGCTACAAAAAAAAAATCATGGGAAAAGGTGGCATACCGATTTTGGATCTAAATTCAGGAACACTTTCTTTGTCATTTCATCTCATGCACCTGCGCACGTGAAATGAAACGAAATGCCGTTTCCCCCAGCCCACAGCAGTACAACACAACGACAAAAACACATCCAAAAACTACAGGAACACACACAACCAAACCAACACATACAAAAACAATCACTGTCCAAGGGAACAAACGCCAGTCAGGACGACCGCCGGGCCAGCCCAGCCCACCCTGCTTCTGCGTCCTGTCAGACAGCCTCCTCCTTGGGTGCAGCTCCAGGTAGGGGCAGCGGTCCCCGGGCCCACCGGACGAAGCAGACCAAGCTCTCCCAGCCGACCCAGCGCCAGCTCCCCCAGCCGGACACCCTCGACACACCTTCCCGCACTCCCCACGACGACATCAAAAACACCAGTGAGGCCGCCACCAGACCGGCCCCGGTGCCATCGGAACTGCTGGTCCGCATGGGCCAGCCCAGCCCGCCCTGCTCTCCCAGCCGATCCAGCACCAACTCTCCCGGCCATCAAACGAAGGCAAAATGCAGACGTGGGCAAAGACACTGCATGGACAGTACTGGGTGAGGCTGCCGCAAATGTGAATTCGCGCTGCCACCTTCCGACACCGGCACTGGGTGAGGCCGCTGCAAACGCAAATTTACGCAGCCATCTTCCCATGCCGGAAGCAGAAAAATTGAGCTTGCCTTTAAATGTTCTAACCACTCAATATCAAGGTCGCATACGTCTCTTGAGCGTGGAAAATGGACCTTCGTCTGAGTGAACAGAAGTCACTTGTCTGGCATTGAAATGATTTACTCGTACCTTATTTTCTTCACATCCTCTTCTGGGCTGAAGAGGGAGTGGGTCATTAGTGCACCCATCTTGTAAAGGAATGGCAGTCGGGTGCGAGGCGAGGTTCACAGCACATGTTTTATGTACACCTAGTTACGGCAAACCACACCAATCAATCTGATATCGACTGACTATTTTTCACAATTGCTGCAAATCAGAGTGGGAGATGACGCTTAAACCTGCTTCACTTAAATCTTTTAAGTGTGACCTACAAGAGGGCCTTTATTCATTATATCCAACGAGGCGTGGTGGCGGGTCCAGTGCTGGTAGCGCTCAGCCAAACTGCACACTGTGTGAGTGTGGGCGTATGTGCATTTCTGTTTAAAACTGCTAAAAGGAGTTTTCGTTCTGATGCCCCTATACTGACCGGCATATGCAAATGACATCATCGGAGAGAAAATTAGAGGTTGCTATATGATGATGCCGTGTTGGAGTTGAATCACTAAACCTCAAGTCTCGAGTCCCCAGTGTTCAATTCCAAGTCCCCAAAGAAGAGTCCAAGTCAAGTCCCCATCACCTGAGTCCGAGTCATCAAGGTTGAGTCTGAGTCTGAGTCGAGTTCCAAGATGGGTTCCAGTGCTCCACTCTGGCACCGTAAAAAAGCTGACACACAAGTAAAAAAGATCTCCATTAAACAAAAATGACACAGCTGTCACCATTTCAAAGGGAGTTTATTTACTTTGTGACACAAATGCACTAGCAAGCCTGTGTACACACACCAGTGTTGTAGTCGAGTCACTAAACCTCGAGTCCGAGTCGAGTCTCAGGTCCCCAGTGTTCGAGTCCAAGTCTGAGTCATCAGTGCTCAAGTCCAAATCGAGTCACAAGTCCTGAAAATCTGGACTCGAGTCCTGGACTCGAGTACTACAACACTGATATGATGATTCCAAATACTCGTCTCCGGGTCAGATTCCCTGCAAAATCTGATGAAACGATGGGATCCACAGTCACAGTTGGAGAGACAAAAACTCAACACCTGTTTTTCCAAAACACCACTACGCCTCTCACTCTTCTCTCCGAAACAAATGCACAAAGTACGAGAGGGTGGATGTGGGTCTTTTGTGACAAGAGGCAACACTAATGTGAAATGAAGTCGTTCTTCCGCGAAACACAACCACCCTTATTTCTTTTCTTTTTTTTTAACTACTTTATTAATCCCCGTGGGGCAATTCTTTCTCTGCATTTAACCCATCCTAGCTGTGTAGCTAGGAGCAGTGGGCAGCCGCCATGCAGCGCCCGGGGACCAACTCCAGTTGGTCTTGCCATGCCTCGGTCAAGGGCGCAGACGGGAGTATTAACCCTAACATGCATGTCTTTTTGATGGTGGGGGAAACCGGAGCACCCGGAGAAAACCCACCACAGACACGGGGAGAACATGCAAACTCCACACAGAATGGACCTGGGATGACCCTCAAGGTTGGACATCCCCGAGGTTTGAACCCAGGACCTTTTTGTTGTGAGGCGACAGCGCTAACCACTGGGCCACCGTGCCGCCCTTGTCCGAAGGGGCGTGCAAAGTCAACAAAACCTCAGAAGTCCCCGCAGCAGTTTTAAATGTGTCATATGTTAGAACCACTGAGACCAATATCCCTGTCACCCCCCCCCCTCCCTTCACTTTCTCTGTCTGTCACAGAGGGCAGCGAGTCAGTCACCAGGGAGTCTGTGGTGTCCGGCCACACCAGCGTCAGTAGCACAGTGCCCATCGCCCGCTTCTCAGAGGAAGAGAAGAGGGTGTCCGTCATCAAAGCCCCTCACTACGAGGGGATCGGCCCCGTGGACGAGTCTGGCATCCCCATCGCCATTCGCACGGTGAGTCCTGAAATAAGCGAGGTTAAACACCGGCTTGGTAGGAAGTCGATGCAGAGTTAAGGTGTTTTGTGGCGTTTTGTGGCCAGCCTCTACAGGAATGTGGCGTGTCCTTTGGCCCTGGTCACTCCCATTTCTGTTGTCTGTTGTGTGAGCAGGCCCGTGAAAGGGGGATTCTTTTCAGCTGTCAGCAGCTTTAGACCCCACGTTAAATGGCCCTTTTCTCTCTTTCACTCCCTTCACCTTACTCTTTCTTCTGCTTTCTCTCACTCTCACCCTGTTTGACTCTTTTTTTTTTTTTTGCTGCTCTCTCCCTCCCTTCCCTTTTCGTGCAAGTTGTAATTAAGCGTTCGTTTAAGGCCCTTGTTATGTACTGCACTGCAAGGTAGTCTATGACTTGATATTGTGCGTGTCTGTGTAACTCACTTCTCCGTGTACGAGTCCCTCGCTCTCGTAACCACGGCAGACAATGCCAAGGGAGCGAATGAAAAAGTAATAAAAACAGAGAGAGGGATAGATACGAAGAAAGAGAGAGACGCATCAAGACAGGCAATAAAAGCTGGGAGAGAGGGTGAAGGGACAAGATGGCAGAACAGCAGGAAAGAGAAAAAAACAGATGCACACTGGTGTGAGCAGACAAACATTTTTGCGGCCCTTCTGGTTGGTAACCATGGTGAGGGAAGGGGTAATTGGCTTTTCTGTTGGCCGGGCCTGTGTCATCTGGGACGGCCTGGTCGTATCACGTTCCCTCAGGCCGCAAACTTGCACCTCTCCGTCCAGAGTGCAGGAAATGCGTGATGTTATGGAATGGCCAATACGTGAACACTGTCTGTGATCTCATTTTTGATTTAACACACACACACACACACACAAAGCAGGCACAAAGGTCAACTCATGTCGGAACACAAAGATGTGTAAGGTAGGGCGGGCGTCCGGGTAGCGTGATGGTCTATTCTGTTGCCTACCAACACGGGGATCGCCGGTTCGAATCCCCATGTTACCTCCAGCCTGGTCGGGCGTCCCTACAGACACAATTGGCTGTGTCTGCAAGTGGGAAGTCGAATGTGGGTGTGTGTCCTGGTCGCTGCACTAGCGCCTCCTCTGGTCGATCAAGGTGCCTGTTGGTGGGGGGGGAACTGGGGTGAATAGCGTGATCCTCTTAGCTCTGCGTCCCCCTGGTGAAACTCCTCACTGTCAGGTGAAAAGAAGCGGCTGGCGACTCCACGTGTATCGGAGGAGGCATGTGGTAGTCTGCAGCCCTCCTCGGATCGGCAGAGGGGGTTGAGCAGCAACCGGGACGGCTCGGAAGAGTGGGGTAATTGGCCGGATATAAGGTGTGATTGTTCTATAAAGCTGCCATGACTTTACCTTTAATATCTGGTGGGTCATCAGTGACTGTATGGCTGAATCGAGAGTGTGTTCATTTCTGCACAGTCATGTGGTGAGAAGTGATCCTGTTCTCAAAATCGGATCTCACTCCAGTCGTTGACCTCAGCAACCCTTCTTGTGCTGGAACGTTGATTTATGTGTTTGTTTCTCTCTCCGCAGACAGTGGACCGGCCGAAGGACTGGTACAAGACTATGTTCAAGCAGATCCATATGGTTCACAAAGCTGGTGAGATTGGGATCCTAACAGCTTTTATAATCTTGTGCTCAAACCTCATGAAGTTACTTAGCTATGCATTTAAAGTGTGTGTGTGCGCACGCCAGTATGTGTGTGTAAGTATATGCACTGTCTCTGTGCATGCAGGCAGGCCAAAGAGTATTTGTGCCAGACCTCATTAAATGAGATAGAAAGGGAGGAAGTGGGGTGAGGGGTTGGAAGAAGCGTCTAATGGACACGGAGATGCACAAGGAGCTCTGCAGTCTGTTTGTGTGGGCTTCATCAAATCACATAGGCCGTACAAAGCTTGTTTTTGTTGAACTGATGTTTTTTTCCACAGCGGAACAAACAGCACCGCACATAAACAAATGTGCAGGCGTGCACACGCACACACACACCATTTCATAATATTATGCATATTTTTAAGATGTGCAAGCTGGTGATTATTGGTGCATCTCATTATTCTTCATTGCACTCCTCACTCTTTATATATTCACACAGTCCCAGTGGGTTTTCCAGTGTTTTCCTGAGATGGGAAGAATTTTTTTGCTTATTTTGGGGTACCAGGAACTAACAAAGGACTTTATTCAGCGTTATGTTGTGTACTCATTCTTTGTTCCTCCCCTCTATAGATGACGACTATGCTGACACATACAATGCAACATATGCTGTCATAAACAATGGTGAGATTGAGTTGTGTATGCAGGCGTACTTGCCTCACTCAGTTGTGTCTCATATAATAAGACATGATTTACAACCTCTTTGTCTCATCCTGTCTGTCGTTGTCTCATTATCTAGCTCGCCGTCTCTCTTCTCTTCCACCTGTAACAGATGCCCATGTCCTTTCATCTAATCTCACCATGGTCCACCCTGCCCCGCGGACACACACATACCGGCCCCTAGCCAAGAGCCCCTCAGACAACGGAGGGCCCCCGGGCCCCCGGGAGCCTTCGCCATCCCCCGTGCCTCCTCCACCCCCACCTATGCCCTCCCTCCTCCAACTGAGGACCCGTGATTGTGACCGTGAGAGAGACTCACCAGACATGTAAGAGGGACTTGGTCTTACGTCAGAGGGTGATGATGCGAGGGCTGCCCACACCCTGGGCATGACACTGTATTGGCTGCATGCTCAGCGTGTTAATGCCCAAGGCTCAGCGTTTTCGGTTTTTATTTTTCAAAGCCATCCAGCATGCCGAATTTCGCCACAAGAGGACACTATTACATAACCTCACACGAACAGGAACAACTTTTGGATCCGTGGAAACATAAAATCCGTGTGAAAATCAGTTTAAACCGATCTGTTCCTTTTAAAAAAAATCTGGGTGTTTTTCGGTGAAAATCTGTAAAAACTGAAAACGCTGAGCCTTGTTAATGCCTTATCTCACTCATTTTGCATGCCTATTTTTCTACAATAGAAATGTACATCTCCCTCTCCTCAGTAACATCCACCTCATTGATTGGTCTGTTATATTCAAGTTACTCTTCCATACAATTTGAATTATATACTTTGTACACAATATGCTGTAAAATTTAAGATTCATCACATAACTTTCTTTGCACCAGGAATGAATGGGGTCCACCTGACAGGAAGGTGGACACACGAAAGTACCGCGCAGAGCCCAAGAGTATTTTTGAGTATGAGCCAGGGAAGTCCTCTATTTTGGAGCATGAGAGACCAGTGAGTATCTTAAAGACTTTGGTATTACACACTGAACTATGACATTTTAACATAAAAAATCCATTGAAAAGCCCATTACCCATAATCACATCCCTGGTCCACCTCCTGCATATTGCAAACCTAGCTCAGAAAAATCTGAGCTCGGCTCATTTTGTTTAATGCATTGTGTTTACCGTCAGGGAGAACATACCAATGGGTGCTTTAAGCAGCATGTGAGGGCAGTCTTCGTTTCCTGTGATAGTAAGCTCTGTCCTCTAGCCATTTCTGGTAGTCCTGCATGTTAAGGTGCAGTATGAAAGTAGTTATATAATTCTGCTGCTCTGCTACACCTCACGGCTGAATATCCTAGAAGGTCCATTTCAAAGGTAGAAACTGACTTTAACTGTCAGTGAACTTATGTACACGTAACATAATTGTTTGTAAGGGTGCAACATTTCTGCGGACTCTTAATATTTTTTGCCGTTGCATAAGTTTTAGGAATTTACCCCACTGTCAAAATATTTTCATAATATGTGCTTGGATCACTTTTCAGGGGGCAGTACAGCAAATAAAACAATCAGGGTTTCCTCCAGTTGCACCAAATCTGCTTTTCTCTCTGTGGGCTGATGGAGAGAGAAGAGGAGCAGGAGATGTGCACAGGGAGGTCAGCGAGAAACAAACACAGGGCACCTGAAGTGGTGGAGGGAAATCATGAGGAGCACTGGGGTTATATAAGAGAGACGTAGCGGGGAACAGTTAGGTCCTGTGAAAGTTTAGGAAATGTTTAAAGGGTAGGTTGGCCCAGGTGAGCCATGTGTGAGTCACCTACTTGATGGTTGAAAAAGGCTGTGAGAAGGAAGAGAGATGGAGGGAATACCACTCAGCCTGATCCGGCTCGTCCACTCGCAGTGAGACTGACCAGTTTTCTGTGCTAAACAACCACTTAGCAAATGTCAAAGGATTTTTCTGTGTCTGGCTACTGCCTCTTTCCTGTCATCCACTTTGATAGGCAGCCAGCAATCATTTGCAATCAGCAATCACACTCCATTTATTGCACTCTTAAATGTCCAGGTGAAATCTAAAGTAGTTTGATTTATCAGCTGCAATGCACAGTGCACAAAAATAAAAATTAAAAATTAAAAAAGTTAGTTGTTCCTTGCCAAAGCTCTTATTCATGTGGTGTGTGCGTATGTGAAAATTTAAAGCCAGTCCTCAGCATGCCCTGCAGTCCCTTCTTAGCCTTCCTCGTAACAGAGTGACTCATCTTTTCTCCGAGCCATATCCTCCATAGAGAGTCAAATGCAGTGCTACAACCCCCACAAAGCACCCCCCCCCCCAACGATACGGGCAGTGTTTCGCCTAGCTTGCAAGCGACGTTTCCCTGAACACGAAACGTTAAAAAGACCACTCGGTGTCTGTAAAGCAGAGTGGCGAATCACTGCTGCATCTGCACAGAGGAAAAGCAGCAGTAAAGCCTATAAAACATGATTGAGATGCAAGACCCCCGGCTGGAGCGCAGGAGACACTGCACCATTCATCACACTGACGTCTGCTGGGGGGAAATAGAAAAGGTTGCTCTGGCTCATATTTTTTTTTCTTCATGCTGCTAAGATGAGCGGTTTTGTTTTAATTTTTTTACATACTGCAGGAATGAGTGATGATAAGATGACGATAGCTATGCGGTGGAAACTATGACTTTCAGAGCTTATATTTGTTTCTACATCCTAGTTAGCGCATTATATTCTGAATTTGTCCGACAACATGAGTGTTTTGTTCACTGTAATGGGAAAGCATAGAGCCTGGAAGAATAGGGTCTTACGATTAAATGGACGTCACGTGTGTACATATGACAACAACTTAGTGAGATGACCAATATGCTCACAGTCAGAGATAGACGGTATTTCCATTACACGTACTTGAAATATGTATTTGATTGCATTTATCAAGAATCAAGAACAATTTATTGTCATTTCTATCACATATTTGCGTACACAAAAGAAACATTTCGTTTCAGCCATCCCACAGCAGTGCAACACAAAAGATAAAAACATGTCCACATTTCCAAAAACACCACCGAAAACAAAGTAAACAAAAAAATCAAAAACACACAAACAGTTAACAACACAGTCCATTCCATGCAACACAGTCCAAAAATGTCACTGTCCAGGAGAACGAACGCCAGCCAGGGGTGACTGTCGGAACTGCCGGTCTGCACGGGCTAGCAGTTAGCGTAGCCTGCCCCGCTTCCGTGTCCTGTCAGACTGCTCTCGGTGCTTCCTCTTCCGGCGCTGCTCCAGGCAAGGCCCGTGGTCCTTGGGCCCACGGGACACGGCAGACCGCGCTCCCAGAGCCGATCCAACGCCAGCTCTCCCAGCCAGACACCTTCGACACACCTCCCCCGCGCTCCACACGACGACACAAACGCAGACGCAGACAAAACCACGGCACAGTCGACGCTAGGCGAGGCCGCCGCCAGACCGCCTCGGTGTTTCCTCTCGGGCACAGCAGACCGAGCTCTCTCAGGCGATCCAACACCAGCTCTCCCAGCCATCAAAAGATAAAAATACAAAGTCGGAAGATCAAAATAAAAACTTCACACGATGACTCAAATTTAGATGCAGACGTGGACAAAGACGCTGCGTAGTCGGTACTGGGTGGAGCCGCTGCAAACGTGAGTTCGCGCCACCATCTTCCCACCACACAGTCAAATTCAATTCAGACTCACAATGACTTGAGACTAACTCAAAGCATCACATAAAATAAATACAATAAAATATAAATGAATAACAAGTATCATTTTGTCTCTAATAACATGACACCCAATTATTATCAACACAATTGACTTTAAATCAAACCTACTTTAACACGATGAAACAAGTACGTATACATGCATAAGTACAGTCACTGAACGTAAATGTTGTCATTTGTATTTTTATGCTATGACAAACTCATAATGTTATTTGACACAAGATACATCGAAGGACTGTATTTTTGTGTTTGCAAAATGCCAAAATATTTCCTCTCGAATGAGAGAAATTAGTTAAACAAAAAAAAACCACACTGTTTTGACCGTGACAGCAGATTCACCTTAAACGGTTCTATCAGAAGAGCCATTATTTACATCTAATGTCAGTCAACTGATGTGACATTCAGACCAGGTCTAGATTTTTGATAACTCGTATTCATCAATCGAACATGTCATCATTTTAACATTACCAACCAACATTTTTATTGTTGGTAACATTACGAAGGGAATGCACATTTTTAGGCCAACAGACGATTCAAAACGCCCCTACCGATGTTGAAACCAGACCTACGCCCTTGCACCCATCCTTTGAGTTAAAATCACACCCCCTACCTATTTGGCTTGGTATGTATTCTTGAGCCCATCATTAACATGCAAGTTCTGATAATGCAGCAGCAATGCAGCACTGTTGGTTGGTGAATCCTAATTGGATAAATTGCATCTCTGCTGTCTGTGTAGGGTTTCCAATGGAAGCTTTGTAAATCTCCCTGTAAAGCATGCCTCATTATGAGACTAGATTGGGAATAATGTTCTGTCTCGGGACTGCAGCCTCTACTGCCCCCAGTGGTGCAAAGGTGGAGCTACGGCGCTCGTGGTCAGCTCATGCTGTTTGCATTACAGCCTTTGTCCCCGTGACACAGTGTGAAATTTTTCTATTCTGGTTCATTCTCTGCCCCTCTCCCCTGTGCATCCGTTACCCGCTCCTAACCATGAGGTCCATATCTCTCTGTTTTCCTCTTTCTCCGCTACCTTTCTTGTATCTCCTTTGCTTTCTATCTCTCTGTTGCTGTCGGGCTTTTCCTCCAGACCTACGATGACATAGATTTAGAGAATGAGCCTTGGTATAAATTCTTTTCCGAACTGGAGTTTGGGCGGCCGGTAAGTCAGGGCCTAGTAATCCCTCCCACCACAAACCTGCCATAGGCACCCCACCCGTGGCTTATTTTGTTGTCTGTACCATTAGACAGGGTGGGGCTAGTTGCTTGGGCATGAGGGACTGTTGGGTGCTGTGTTTCCCCACCTTTGTGACAGGTTGTGGGTCTGTCTCTGGGTTGTGTGATCTTGTGGCTAGTTGGCACTGAATGTTCAAACACTGCTCAAAAGAAAAAAAATAACCTGGAACTTTTTTTATTATTATTATTCTAGTTGATTCTTTAATAATTCTCTACCTGTAACCTAAAGATGTCTGGTTAAAGAGAAATGTTAAAATGCAGGTTATTTTGCAGTGTGCATGAAGTGTTTTTGGGGCTCAAGCTTGAAAGCCGGTGGAACTGCAGAGTGCCATCTACAATCATAGTACATAGTACTCATTAATTAATCAGTGATTGGTGTACTGCTCTTGTACTACACCTTCTGCAACTTCACAGTTTCACCACCTTCTCTGGCACATTATAGAAGTAGTTTTTTTTTGTTGCTAGTTTTTCCTAATTTTTGGTCCAACTGTCGATGATTGGCTGAGGTGCTAGAGTTTAAGAGAGTTTAAGGTTTAGTGCCCTCTATTGGACACTGGCAGCAGCAGTCCAACAGTCAATTAGTGTGGGTAGTATTGCCTCTAGCCACAGATCTTGAATCAATTCCCACCTATCCCACCTGATTGAACGCACACAAGTTTCTTTGAGGCCAACCCATCTCTGTCTGTGCCAGAGCACAACATCGAGAGATGACTTGCAGGGCTTATTTGAAACGTGATGGAAATGTGACATTCACACCTGGCATGACTTCCCGATTCTCTAGGATCATGCGAGACTGCGGAGTCACATTTCTGAATGCAGTGGTTTAAATGCTCCAACCATCCGAATAAGCCCGTAGAATGTAGTTAACTTCCCTTTAAAGCCAGGACAGTGCATTAAGTTTGTATTAAAGTCACATATCACAAGACAATTTCGAACCAGTTGCAGGTTAGCTGCAATTTGCACGTCATCTGCACAAGTAGACCAGAAATAACTCACAGGTTCAGTGTATTATGGACGTAATGCAGCACTGCAGCCTGTGCTTCACTGCTTATGGCTTGCTTGCTCTTTCACTCTGCATGTTGGTTTGTGTGTGTGTGTTAGTGTATGTATGGTACAGACTGTGACTCAGGGGTCAGTGGGTTTAATTTTAGTATAGGAATGGTTGAACATTTTAACAGTAGTTTTTATTGCCAAAACAAAGGTTAATGCAAGAATAGCTGGACAAAACGTATACATTACTTTGGAGCTTGTGTGGATATTATTAACTTGTGTGTGCACATGTGGGTTGTTGGGAAAAGTGTATCACTGTTTGTAGAGTCCATGCACATGTGTGCATCATACATGCAAAGTGTGTGTCCTTTGTGAACTACTCCATCTTTGGTTCCTCAGTTTCGCTAACTGGTGTCACTCTCTCCACATGTCCCCTTGTTTTTGGGTTTTTTTTCTCCCCATGACGTCACCACTGCTTCTCCTCCTCCACCTCATCTTCACTTTCCTCCTATTCCTCCTCTTCCTTACCTCCTCCCTGCTGCTGCTTGGGGCTCAAGCCTCCTAAAAAACGGCTGGATTATAATCCAGACATCTCGGCTCGCCAGCACATCGAGGTAATTAAATTCCTGAGTGTTCCAGTAGTGTTTCTAGTTTCAAACTGCTAATCCTACTGATATGATAACTGTACATGTTCTACTGAGCAGATGAAGGGATATATAACTGCTCTGAAAAGAGAAAAATGTAGCAGTCATGACATTGCCATGTGATCTCATCCCATCATGTCAGACATCTGCCACATGCTGTCTTTGCTCTGTGATGAAATTGTTTGGCGAAAATTGCTGAAACAAGGTTATTCCACTGAAATGTAATATATTAAAATGTGATGTGAATCGCTTCTAATTGTCCCGTCAGAGGGTAAATTGTGCAGAAAATGTTAACTTGCATATAAAATGTTTGCTAAATCTTGCTTTTGAAAATTATTCGATTTTTGTCTTATCCCAGATTTTACTTATCTTCCAATAAATTACCATTTGAATCAGTAAAGACAGGAGAAAGCCCAGTAAAAACAGGAGAAAGCCCAGTTAAAACCAGCAAAACAGGAGAAAGCCCAGCTAAAACCAGTAAAAATAGGAAGAAACCCAGTAAAAACAGGAAAAAGCCCAGTTAAAACCAGTAAAACAGGAGAAATCCCAGTTAAAACCAGTAAAACAAGAGAAAGCCCAGTAAAAACCAGTAAAATAGGAGAAAGCCCAGTAAAAACCAGTAAAACAGGAGAAAGCCCAGTAAAAACCAGTAAAAACAGGAGGAAGCCCAGTAAAAATCAGTAAAAACAGGAGGCAGCCTACAAAGGCGGGGTAAGGAGAACAAAGAGGTTAGCTTTGAGTTGGGTATTAATACTTTTGAGGGACCAGGGCTGTTGTAAAACATACCCAAGACCCTTTGTTGTTACCAAAAATACCCGTTCCAAAAAATCCACTCCAGGTTTTGTAGGGGAACATTTGGCCCATGTGCCTAATCTCCTTCGCACTCGCATCCTTTGCCAGTCCACCTTTGCTCTTCTCCTTTCAACGCTGCCCCTGAAGACGAGAGTAGAAGTTCCTTGTCGTATCGTGCGTCGGTAGGCCTCCACGTGGAACCATGGAGGATCCCTCACACCGTAAACAGGGGGAACGCTTTGAGGGTCGCACAGCAACGACGCGCGAGCTGAGCATTGTGGGCTGCTCTGCCTCAAGTCTTTGTTCCTGCGGCGCTCACTCTTCTTCTCTTTTGTTATCTGCCCTCTTTCAGACATCCCTGTGCATCACTCCTGCCGACAAGGCTCCGGAGAGGCCCGCGAGGTAAGCTCTTCTTTTATTGTCGTCTACCCCCACTTGCCCGCACACTCCCCCAAACCCACCCGCTCGCCTTATCCCTCAACAGCAGTGTGTCTTGCTTATAAACACCACTGCGTCTACATCTGTGCCGCCGTTTCTCCCCCTCCCTCGACTGCATGTAGCTTCAGCAGTCGCTGCATATGCTGTTTTCTAAGGGACGGCGCGTTTACCCGTGAGTTGCCGTAGTCGCTGCTGGCAGGTCGCTGTCCTTCCTCCCCCTCTCACTTGTGTGCCGAGTCTGAATAAATTAACCCAGCTGAACCTATTGATTCCATCCTTCCTTCCCCTCCTCCCGCTCCCTTTCACTAAATCCATGCTTACTCGTCTTCCTCGTTGAATGGAAAGGGCAGAACGGGGTGTGTTGAATACGCCTTGTCGTTCATTTAGGTGACGTGGAGTGTATTTGTGATGACTAGAGCGCAGCCAGACAAAAGGTGCTTTGGACATTTTAAATAAGAGTACGCATTACCCACAATCTCTTGATCGGAATAATGCCAACAGAGTGCCAAGTGTCTGGAAGAGCACTTGTAATATCCATCATATAATTGTGGTTCGTTGTAACCACTCTTCTTTGTTGGTTCATGATTTTTTTTCCCTCATATGTGTATACTCTGTCTTCTGTCCAAGTCAAATTTACCCATAGGGACAATAAAGTATCCATCCATCCCTCCCTCTCTCTGTACAATTCTTTGGTATTAAATAAGCAGTTCCCTAAATCCACAGAAAGACGAAACATTTTAATTAAATCTCGTTCAGATGGTCATCAATTAATATGAATTTACTCTCACTTCAGAGTAAGTAAGTGGTATTTGTTATGGTTTTAGTAAAGTGCATGGTCAGTTGAATACACTTTTAAATGTGCGAGCTCACATTTTATTCAAATCTAATTTGCATATCGCTGCCATCATTTCCTCTTTGTTTTACAGTGCCGCCAGCGACTACAGGAAGAGGAGGAAGTCGGAGCCGTCGGGTTCGGCCCATACCCATTCGAACCAGGTTAAAACCGCAACGTCCCCTAAGCCTTTGGACAACTACAAAGCCAGCACCCTTAAGAAACCTCTTATCCGGTCCTCACCGTCATCACCCTCCAGACCTAAAGGTACACACAAACACAACTTTAACTCCTGTTTACTGGCCAGTCCTCTCTCTCTCTCTCTCTCTCTCTCTCTCCAGCTAGCTCTCTCGTCTGTCTCTCTCATCTGTCTCTCTCTCCTACACAACGTTGCTACACATGCACCCTTGTATTCTGTAAAACGTGGCCGGCGTTATTAACATTATAATCACAGTGAGGCAGCATCTCTTCTCGTGCTGTTCAGAGGGCATAATCCAGTTCAAAACGCAGTAAACTGGCAGACAAGGGTATTTGTGGACAACGTCGGAGATAGTCTAGGTTGACCAAAGAGTTATTGATGTGTTGATGTGTTGGTGGAATAATGTGCAGTGCATTCATGTCTTTCTCTCATTAATAATGTCGGAGGAAACCTGAACACAAAAGATGATGTCGTCTGTTAGACTTTTATTCATTTGTTTGTAGTGTGTTGTTGAAGTGCAATGCCTTTGGACTTTCCCGCTTGAGATTCCCTTTCTTGGCTCTTTTCACTCTCTAATCTCTCCCCCCTTTTCTCTGGGTGCTCTTTTTTAATGTGCTCTCCTCCCTCTTCTCTCTTACCACGCTGCTCTGTGTTGGACATCTAAAAGGTGGGGATGCATGCAACATGTACTCACCCCAGTTGACCTCTCCAGATCCGTATCTGCGCCCCTATCTGTCCCCAGATTCCTCTGATGCTATCCACCACCAGGAGGAGAACAGCCAGGAGGGCAGCTCCTCCTCCAAACAGTCAATCTGTTTTAAGAACGACTGGCAGACAAAGCACCAGGACACTGAGACTTGGAGCAGTGCAGAGGATGCACCGCCCTCACCCGGCAAGATCAGGTCTCGCAGCTGCGATGACCTTTTGAATGACGGACATCCTAGTTCAGGCGGGCACAACGCCACCCGGTCAGAGAGTGCTGGGTCACTGGTGTGCGATGGAGGTCCCTCAGGTCAGGCTGGCCGCCCCTTGTCTACCCGTTCCTTGCCCCGTCCCCACCGGCGACGGGCTCACGATTCGCCTGGCTTTCTCCAGCTCTACCGTAAAATGCACCACATCGACCGTGCCCAGCTCATTTCATCCGAAGTCATCCGCTCAGTCCGTGCCCGTATCCTGGAGTTAGAGCGGCAGCCACATTTGCACCAGCATCGCCTCTCTCCTTGGACACCATCGTGGGGCGTGGAGTTGCCACGTGATGTGGTACCAACACGAATCTCTGAATATGAGCGTCTTATTCAGAAGTCCAAATCTATGCCCAACTTGGGGGACAGCGAGGTGCCATCAGGCACCACGACACCTGGTGGTTCATCATCTCGAGCTAGCAGTGGTGGTGGTGGCACACCCAGTTTTCCAAAACGCCGATTCTCCATAGAGTCTTTGCTAGAGGAAGACAACAACGGAAACAATGGAGTGGTGCCACACACCATGGATCGCCTGCATCAAGCTCGGAGCCCCCCAGAGGGCCAGCCTCGCATTGGGCCAGAGCCCCACCATGGGCGGCCATTTGCTGCTCCTCATGGTCTTCTGCAAGGCCAGCGAGCCAACCCAGAGTACTCTGACAGTGAACAAGACGCTGCTGCATCAGACCTCAGTGACTTCATCCAGGTGGAGGGCTCCTCGTTCTGTAGCGAGAGTGACTTTGACCATTGCTCACTCACGTCCTCTGAGAGCTTGTATGGCTCCTCTATGCTACACCACCAACACCTTCGTCACCATCATCATCATCATCACCACCATCACCACCACCCTGCTCACCAGAGTTTAGGCCAAAGCCAGGGCTACCAACACCGCCACCTAATAAGCTCCTGTAAGGGCCGCTGCCCAGCCTCCTATACTCGCTTCACCACCATGCTGCGGCATGAGAGGGAGCGGGCACGTCAGGAACGCCAGAGACCTCCACCACAGACCCGTAGCAGCCTTTCCCAAAACAAGACCTCACAGTCCCAGCAAGCAATGTCCAAGCTGGCCTTCCTTGTCAGCCCGGTGCCTTTCCGTAGAAAAAAGGGCTCACCGCCTACCTCAAGAAGGAGCAGTTGTGGTGGTCGAGGCAGCCGACCCAAGTCTAAAGAGGCCATCTATGAGGCACTAGATGCGGCATTGAGAGATATATATGAGCACATCCGAGCAGAGCGAGGCCACAGGGGCTCGAGGGCACCTGACGACAGCATTTTGCGGAGAATACTGGCAGAGCTCCTTCCTGATGTGCCTGAGCGAAGCTCCTCGTTGCGGGGGAGGATAATGTGTCGGCAAGGGGGTCACTCCTCATCTTCTCTGTATCCGGATGGGAGCTCCACAGAGTTCAGCTCGTATCGACGGGACACTTCCACACCTCAGCTACAGTCACCACGGCTACAGTCGCCAATCAGTGCCTGTTATGGACACCATTCAGACGCCTCAAACAATAATGATTACGGAGAGGAGCGGGGCAGCGGAAATGCTCTCTGCTACTCAGGTGGAAAAAACACAGCACACACATATGATATGTGCACATATGAAAGTCCTCATATGGCCAGCGAGCCACAGCGATGCTCGTACTGTGCCTAAACACATAGCCACCCACACACACTTAGTCATAAACACAGACAAACACATACTGTGCACATATACAGGTATACACACTTTGCATGCTTTTCATATAGCACATGGATGTACGTATGGCACACTTGCAACCCATCTGTCCTTGTTAAGTAATTGGCTTCATTTCTACACCTCCTGTGCCCACCCGCCTGTCCCTCTCAGTGGTCTGCTGTAAACATTTGCATGTCATTCAAGGGAGCCTGTTTTTATTGTCCTTGTGAGAGTGAATAATTGTGAAAATGTGTATGTACTTTTTTTATGGATTAAATTTTATTTTCTAAATGATTGTTTTTATTTGCTGTCAGTCATCATATCATCCTTCTATCATTTTCCTCCCCTTCCTTTTGTGTCAGTTCTTTGTATGGTCATTATTGGAAATGACTTTTGGTTATATACATTTCTTTGGAATGCTTTCCCATTCTTTATCCTTAGTGTACTTGCGCATTTTCCTGTGCTGCGCTGTGGCACAACTTCCAGCCATGTGTTTTTCCTATGCAGTGGAAATAAAATGCGATTTAGTTTCCTTATTTTTTTTTCTTTAAAAACTTTTTGCCCCCAGCTCTCAAGTCCTTCATCTCCCCGTCAGAAACGGCATCGTCACCCTACTACCACTCAGCCTCATCCCAAAGCCGTGTCTGTCCGTGTAGGCATGTGAAATGGCGGTGGTCGCCATGGTAACTCCTCTGACCTTTGTCAATCTGTCTCTGCAAATCACAGATCAGGATGTCTCCAGGGGTTACTCCACCATGGATGGACGCCACACCCCCCAGAACAGAAGAGCCACCCCGGACCGAGAGGTAAAGAGCAGGACCGAGGCTCTGCTTTGGCCTTTACTAAGCCTTGCATGCTTGTTTACTTGATACGAGCCCACAAAAGAGAAGAAAAACCACCTTGGTTCAGTTTTATGTGTGAAGATTTACTCCCAGATGATAACGTGGTGATCTTATTTTTCCTTTTGAAAACTGTAAATGGGCTCATTTCTGTAGCTCCGCTCCCCACAGAACGATACAGCTGGGTTTTATGTGACACCTGATAAACGCTCGCCGGCGTTCTTTCTCCCACTTTCATCTCCTAGGTCTCCCATAAACAGATGACACAACTCATTCTGTTCTCTCTCCTCCATCAGAAACAGCCTGCGAGAGCCATTTATGATTTTAAGGCACAAACGGCTAAGTGAGTACAGTACATGCAAAGCACGTATGTAAGGATCTGCAGAGCATGAATGTCTAAATCCGTGTGCGTAACCCCTCACCCGCCACATTATCCAACATCCTTTGAGAATGGTACGAGCTCACTGTCTGCACCATCTCTCTGTCGTTGCCTTGTGCAAGATTTTGGGCTCAAATCGCTTTTTATGTTCTAAAAAAAAAGTCACGATACTCCAACATAGATGGCTGGGATAGTTTACTGTGACATGTGTTGGACAGAGTGCATGAACAAAAACAAGAGTTCAGTCACCACAACGTCATGCTTTGTTTGGCTGCCACTGCTGATGTTGTTTCAGTGTAGTGTGCTCTGCCGCTCCGCTCACGTCTTTACTTCAGAGCGGCGGCGCCGTATGAGGATTTTATACATCTCTTGTTTCAGGGAGCTGACGTTCAAAAAGGGGGATGCAGTAAACATCATCCGGCAGATAGACAACAACTGGTATGAGGGCGAGCACCGCGGGCGAGTGGGGATATTCCCCATTTCATATGTAGAGGTATGTGTTCATGGGTGGGAGGGTGGGCATTTTGTGCTGTATTGGAGTGCAATGCCACTTTTCCGCTACATGGTACCGGCTCGACTCGACTTGCTTCCGTGTCGTTTTCCATTACCGACCATGGCGTGGATTTTCGGTTCTCCGTTTTTTTTCCAATTGCAAACTGTACTCCATTTTGACCGCTTCGGTATATCAAAGTGCCGGCTGATATCCGCGTTTCTCTGACCAATCAGAGGTCTGCATTAATTTTGGTACCCGCTCCAGTTTTTTTGGAACCAGGTGGTACCAGAAAAAGTGGTAACAGTTACCAAAAGTTTCCAGTAATGGAAAACTAAAAAAGGGCAAGTCGAGTTGAGCCGGTACCATGTAGTGGAAAAGGGGCATAAGTGATGTTTACTTTGTTTGTCCTTCTTTTAAACACAGACACTCTCGCACACACACACATGGGTTTAGTCTAATTTTCCCAACATGCAGTTCAACACAGGTCCCCGCCGGGACAACTCGGTTGTCATCTAATATTACCTTGCATTCACAGAAGATGCCAGCCACAGAAAAGCAGCAGCCAGTCAGGCCTCCTCCACCAGCACACGTCAGAGAGATCGGAGAGGCAGTGGCCCGCTACAACTTCAATGCCGACACAAACGTGGAGCTTTCTCTCAGAAAGGTAGTCTGGGTGGTGTTTGTGTAGGGGTTTTTTTTTTTTTCCCAAAACACATTTATCATACACTTTCCCGGTTTAATGTACGACACTTGTGGTGTAAATTTGTAACATCATGTTTTAGGGTTTCATGGATTAGCCCGGTGCTGTGTCACACTTTAAAAAATATGTGCGGGTCTGTTCGTTGACCTGGGCATGTGTGTGTGTATGTCCATCTGCAGGGCGAACGAGTGATCCTGATAAGGCAGGTGGATCAGAACTGGTATGAAGGGAAGATCCCAGATACCACCAAGCAGGGCATTTTCCCTGTCTCCTATGTGGACGTTGTCAAGCGCTCCCCCTCCAAGAGCTCCGCCCACCATGTAGATCCTCATGGGTACCCTGGAAACAGGACACCAGGCTCTACACCCACCAAGGTAGCGGGGTAGAAATTTACCCATTTAATTAGCAGTTAATTTGATTATCATTTTTAGGGGAATATTGGGCATGTTTTTTTATTTATATATTTTTACTTGCAGGGAGCATTAAAATATTTTCTAGAAAATTCATAAACCCATCATAAATGAAAACACTGGTGTGTTTTACTCCATTATTTAACCATTAAAGAGGTTTTGCAGCCACAAAATACAGATGAAAATTGTGTTAAAGCTACACTATACCAGCTTGGCGCAGTAGTGCCTCTGGTTGGATACAGGCGGTACCACTGCAGTGGCATAAAATAGCAAAGGTTACTGTATAGCACCTACTGGGGATTCAATACACCAAATAGTCTTGCTGCTAGAGCCTCAAGTGAGTGGTCTGGTACAACCAGCCCTCTCGTAGTCTTCAAGTTTCATTGCTGGCTCAACACAAAAGAGGGAAATAAAAATATTTATGCAAGAACAGGATACATGTGCACATACCACATGTATTTTTGGTCTCACGATATTGTCAGTAACAAAGAGTGCTGTCATGCACCAAGTAAGGACAAGCACTAATGCGTCATGGGTAATTCTGAATAGTTTTATATTTGGCAGCAGACAACAAGTCGACACGGCACAGTGGTTAGCGCGGTCGCCTCACAGCAAGAAGGTCCGGGGTTCAAACCCTGGGGTTGTCCTCTGTGTGGAGTTTGCATGTTCTCCCCGTGTCTGCATGGGATTCCTCCGGGTGCTCCTGTTTCCTCCCACAGTCCAAAGACATGTAGGACAGGTGAATCGACCGTACTAAATTGTCCCTAGGTGTGAATGTGTCGGCCCTGTGATGGACTGGCGGCCTGTCCAGGGTGTCTCCCCGCCTGCCACCCCAATGACTGCTGGGATAGGCTCCAGCATCCCGCGACCCGAATTCGGATAAGCAGCTTGGATAATGGATGGATGGACAGCAAGTAGACATTCCGGTGTCAAACCTTCATTACTGTGTGCCGCTGCAGCCTTGTGATGTATATTATTAATCCTAAGGAAGTGCCTCTCGCAGCAAACCAGTGCTGCTACTGTGCCATGCTCGCATAGTGTAGCGCTGAGCCGTCTCGTGTAACCAGCCCAAATAGGAGTGAATCAATGTGGTCAACAATTATGGAGATACTTATGTAGGCAATATTTTTAAATATGTATTAGCATTTACGATTTTAGTATACACAAGTCACATATTGAATAATTCAACACAATAAACCCCTCTCCCGACATTCCTAGATCCTCAAGGAGAAATACAGATTAAAGAAATAATGAAATTGCATACAACTAAATTGAAGACACAAAAAAAACCACTGCTATTCCATTTTAAGCTTTTCTCTCTATTCAGTATGTTGGATTGTTGGGAAGCAAGAGTAGGTATGGGAAATGTTGATTGTATCAGTGTTTGTATGAAGAACTGTCTGAGTAGCGATATTATTTAGTCAGTTGTGCCTAACAGGGATAGTGTAGCACGAGTTCATGGCTCATCTAAACTACTGACCATAATATATGTAGTGTTTAGTGTCAAGTCTCACTTTGAGACACACATACCCATGACACCTCCCTCCCTCTCCACTTCAATTTTGTATGTCCTCTCTCTCTTCCTTCTCACATTACCTTCTGTAGCCTTCCTACAATGCTCCTCCACCCTCTGTTACCCATCACCTCTCCTCCCCCAACACCGGTATGAAAATGGTGCACCTGCAAGCTGTCACCAACGAGTGGCTCTCCCTAACTCTGGACCCTACCATTGCCACTGCCGGCCCCTTGCTCACACCCACCCCCATACCACCGACGCCTCCCCCGCTTCCTGCTTCTCTCATTCCTTTCCTAGAAGCTCAGGAAACTAAGGTGGCCCCACCCACACCTTCTCTAAGAGGCTTCACCCCACCACCTCAAACATTGTCCAGAAAATCAACCCCCACGTTTAAACAGGCGACACTAAAAACAGACCCCTCCCCGACTGTCCCGCATTTCTCCTCACCCCCACCTCTCCAGCCGCCTCCCCATGCCCGCTCTCATGGGCCCGGCTCCTCACTCAAGTATCTTAGTGGGGCAGGAATAAGTGAAAATGAAACAACCGAGGCATTACACCTGGAGGAGATGGAGCGTTTCTGCCATACAGAGCCGAAGATGACAACTCTTCCCACGGGAGTTTCACAGTTGTGCAGATCGTCTTTACAAGCAGATGAGCGAAGCCAAACCCCCAAATCTAAGCAGCAAGCGGAAGATCCTTATGACCTGCTGTTGTCTATGATTCTGGACGGTCATACCGGTGCAGACAACGGTGAGGCGATGAGGTTGCCTGTAGCAGAGCTCCCACATACACACGTGACCGGCGAATCCCAAAGCAGGGTTATTCCAGAGGCAAGGCCTCATTACCCAGCAATGAGCCCCCCCGCCACGGCACCTCCCCGTGAATCAGGGAGCAGTTTTCAGCTCGAGCTGGAATTTCACAAGCCCGTATCAGTCGAACCGATGTCTTTCGCTTGGGAGGGGCAACTGAAAACAGTTGATGAGGAGCCAAAGGAGTCTCACAGGCTGCCGTCTGTGAAAGGGATAGGATATCCCGAGTTGTTCATAGAGGAAGAAGAACCTATAGAAGAAGAAAATACTATAATGTCTAATGAGAGGCTGAATGTGCAGGTAGAGCATGCTGTGTGGACTGAACCTTTTGGATTTTGAAGAGCAGGCGTGCTCATTTTTAACCCTCATGTTCTGTTCACTAACCAGCAGCTTTGGATTTCATAGCAATAAAACTGTAAAATGTATTAAAAAATACCCAGTATATACCCAGTATATCTTATATTCATTTGTTATTGATAATGTTCACAAGATTTGTGGTTAATAGTTATCTAAAGGAAAACGATCACAATTTTCCCACATTTTTTCCATGTGTGTCTTGTAGGAATAACACCGAAACGCAAAGTGGTGCAGAAAAGTGTCTTCCAGTGATGTGACAGGAAGACAGTGAAGACTTACTTCCTATTTTTTTTATTTATTTATTTGATTCCCGCCCCTTTTGTCCCCAACTGTATCCATCCAATTATCCCACACTTCCGAGCCGTCCCGGTCACTGCTCCACCCCCCTCTGCCGATCCGGGGAGGGCTGCGGACTACCACATGCCTCCTCCCATACATGTGGAGCCGCCAGCCGCTTCTTTTCACCGGACCGTGAGGAGTTTCACCAGGGGGACGTAGCGTGTGGGAGGATCACGCTATTCCCTCTCCCCCCCAAACAGGCGCCCCGACAGACCAGAGGAGGTGCTAGTGCAGCGACCAGGACACATACCCACATCCAGCTTCCCACCCGCAGACACGGACAATTGTGTTCGCAGGGACGCCCGACAAAGCCGGAGGTAACACAGGGATTCCAACTGGCGATCCCCGTGTTGGCAGGCAACGGAATAGACCGCTATGCCACCCGGACACTTCCTAATTTTTTTAACGGGGTGCATTGAATAAGAGAATTTTAGTATGAACACTCCACACAGCCTATATGAGAAAATGCGTGTAACAGCGCCGTATAGTGTTGTTATTTGCATACAGCCTATCGGCAAAACAGGAAGTGCATTTTTACATTAAGAGATAGTCTGCACTGATGGATGCTTTTCTGCACAATTTCAGTATCTTTTCAGAGACGCACAGATGACTGCTCAGTGTTATGGCTGCTTACGGTGTGTTATCCCTACAGCATACACATATATAGAGAGAGAGATAATGTAGAAAATCAGGATTGTTTCCCTTTAAAACAGATCATTTTGACCTGAACAGAATGCAAGGGTTAACAAATATTGCAGAAGTTACTCTCAGGTGGACAGTGTTGCTTTTTTTATCACTGGTGGGCGCAGCCGCCATTCACTCAGGTGAGATTCAGATTCCCATTAAAGATTTAGATTATTGATTCGGTTCAGGATTGATGTGTGTCATTGCTTCCGTAGGGTGACATCATTCCGATCTCGTCAATACGACTTCCTCCCATTGGCCTCCTCTCACCCTCCACACCGCCTCCCTCCTCACCACCGTCCTCCTCTTCTTTTTCCCACTCACAACAGCCTGACGCCCTCCCCCACCCTTCTCCCCCTCCTGTCTATCCTCCTCCGCTACTTGCAACCACCTCTCCTCCCCTCACCACTTCACCGCTACCGCAGTCACATGTTACACCAGATCCCCCCCTCCTGAACTCTTCTTCAACTCCTGGCTCTCACCAGTCTTCTGCCACTCCCCCCGTTTCCCCTTCCCCGAGCTCTCCGTGTCCTCTCCAAATCCTAATGGGGGCTGACTCAGAACCATCCCCTCCTCCCCCATCCTTCTCCTCCTCTCCTACCCTTTCCAATCTACCCTCACCTCCAACCAAACCCAGTCCAGAGCCTAGGTCTTCCAAAGTCAAGGTAATACTGCTGATGAAACTCTGGAATGATGGTAGTAGTGGTGATGATGATGATGATGATGATGATGACAATAATGATAGAGGTGGCGTGGGTATCATCTTACCATGATAATGGCTCTTTTTAAGTTCTAACCATGCTTATTGTGCTGTCTCATGTTCACTGACATTGGTGGAAGTGACGAACCCGGGTTTGTGTCCGTGTGTGTTAACAAGGCTGTGTAGGGCTATGCTAAGAGCATGTTTGTTCATCTGAGTGACTCCCCCTATGTAGGAAAGGAAGTTGGTGTGTACCCAAGTACATGGGGACTTGTGTTAATATTGCCAGCTAGAGTGCGTTTTTGGCAGCATGACACACGCTAACATGCTCGTGTGTGAGTGTTCAAGATAGCTGACTCAGTCAAGTGAAGCTTACACGTGTGTTACCTCTGGTTCTTTCAGCCGTCTTTTAAGCAGGATCTGGCGGTTGATGGTAAACCTCCTCGTAGCCCCATCATGACCAGGAGGTCCTTTTTGTCGTCCATTACAGGTCGAAGGGTAGGGGGGCGTGTCCTCATCACCCTGTGCTGTAACCTTACTAGCTGTGCAGGAAGTGACACAGACTTCTAATACTTATACCTGACTGGTTAAACCACATCATTAAGATGCATGCTGTATTTTATTTTTTTTATTTATTCCCTAACTACAATGCATTTCAGAAGAGACTTGTAGGCTCGATTGTGTGATTGGTCGATTTTTGTCTGTGCAATATGACTGCATCAGTCCATTAGTCTCCACAAACCTTTAAAGTAAACCCTGCAAATACTACATTTAAACACATCACCGCTCTCTCCCTCTCTCTCCTTTGTCCTCCTCCTTTTGTGTTTCCCAGCGATTTGTCCAGGATGCCCTCCATGGTGGCGGAGACCCGTAAGTCCACCTTGTCATGATAACCATAATCATCCATCCCTTCATTATCCAAACCGCTTATCCTGCTCTCAGGGTCGCGGGGATGCTGGAGGCCTATCCCAGCAGTCATTGGGTGGATGCGGGGAGACACCCTGGACAGGCCGCCAGGCCACCACAGGGCCCATCATTGTCATTTCCACATAATTGTTAATGTCATTGCACAACTAAATGCTTCCTCTTTGTGGATGACTGTACTAGCTAATATTTATAACTGCAAAAAGATTTTGTTTACTTTATAAAATGAATAATTTGGGTGAGCTCACTTGCACCAAAAAAAATCCCACTTGTATTAGAACTGCAGCTTACATGTTTAAACACAGAAATATTGGGGTGAAAAGGAGAGAATAAGTAAACATTTGCATTCTTCCCATTACAACATCAACCAGTTTCCAAAACAATAAGACACATAGGGGCAGTATAGAAGATCTTAGGGCAGTTAACACATTTTTGCAGCTATCTGCGCCTGCCAGCATCCCAGATCGTTTAAAATCTATTAATGACAAGTATGATCTCTGATGGCTCTCTGCTTAAACTATCATTAAACAAGTAGCTGTGGTAATGTGGTTGAAGCTGCATGACCTCCCTGGGGTATTCTTGTTTTACCATCACAGGTATCAAGCTCTGTATAACTACCTGCCCCGTAATGAGGACGAGCTGGAGCTGAAGGAGGGCGACATTGTTGATGTGATGGAGAAGTGCGATGATGGCTGGTTTGTTGGTAAGTGGCGGAAACAGTCCACATACCCTGTCATGTTGAAAACAAAAAATTTTTTTTTACATTTCCCTGTGTTTCAAATCCTTTTAAAGAATTTAAGCATTGCTTTGTGTTACTCCGTGGAGAAAGTTGGTAAATGTGAAAAAATACTTGGGTCACTAGAGGGTGCTGTTGACCCACAACACATTTTAACACGATACTGTATGTCTGTGAATGTTCTCATTCAATACACATACTGTATGTTGGGGAAGTTAATAGGGAGGGTGGTGGGATTGATTCAAACGCAACGTGTTGCAGTGCAGTAGTGTCAAGGCCATCCTGTGCTGCTGCAGCAACTGTGGATGCTTTGTTTGCAGGTTAAACTCACAGCATCATTTCAAAAGATCGACTTTTCACTGTTCTGCTTTATGATAACGCTATATTGTGGCATCTAAGCAGAGCCGGCCCAAGGCTTTATGGGGCCCGAAGCAGAATTTGATTTGGGGCCTCGCCCACCCCCCACGCTAAACCCACCTCCCACCACCGACAATATTATTTCCATGCTCGATCGTTACCATACCATTGTCATGACTTACTACTGTGCTGGAAAGTCTTGAAATAAACCAGCAGACAGTGTATTTACCAAACAAGTTAACTATTTTAATTGCTTTTGAACTGTGCAAAAGTACAGAACAGTACCTTTATCCTGCTGTTTTTTGTCCTCCTCTTTCGCTTCTCTGCGCCAGACGGATAAACCCTTTTAGGCGACATACTGCCGCGATGTACTTGCTTACAGTTATAATGCGCATGAACCTGACCCCAGCTATGACATAGGCAGCGGAAATGATTAAACCAGTAGCATTAATTTGTCAGTCTGTTAACAACATGATATCAAAATATTTAGTTTTTGTTTTTTGGTGATTACTACTGATATATCACACACACAAAAATATGTATATTTATCAACCTGTCATGTTTGACATTTCAAGCGCTCTTGGGCCCCCCCCCCCCCCAAGCGACCACTTAGTTCGTTTATGCCTTGGGCCGGCTCTGCATCCAAGATATGTTTACATTTGCTGCTGCCTACCAAGGCCTGTTTGCGCAGTGGGGAGTGGATATGTCATCATGTGTTGATTTAATATTAAGGGTCCTGACATTTTTTTTATCTTGAAGAAACTTCTAACAACAGTACTGACCTTCTGCATTTTCACGCTTTTGGTTTGTCAAGGGACCTCTCGACGGAGCAAGCTCTTTGGGACCTTTCCAGGAAACTATGTGAAGCAGCTATCATGATGATACCAGGACCCCGTCAACCCTGCCGGTCTCCTCTCTGACGCCAACCATCAACCCCCAGCACAGTTTCCAAAAAAAGGGTCAACCAAGACCTTTTGCACATATACTTGTGTGTAGCATGCCAGCTCCACACAGCGAGAAGAATATTTAGCTGCAACTAGCCACCTTTACGGGAGACTTATTTGATAAATATAATTCCTCTTTTTCCTCGATCCTGGAGCGCCCAAACATTATACTGCAGTCCGTGACCTTTAACCTTAAGAGGCTAAGGATCCAGAACGAAGACGGCAATCACTCAATCATAGCAAAGTGAATAGCGCCCTCCTGTCTTTTTATTTAACCAACTTCCTTGGACAAGAATAGAAGTGAATAGACATTCTAAGGCAATACTTGGGGGTTTAGTAACTTTAGTCACTGCCCAGTTTACCTGTACACATGTGGTTGCCTCAACAATCTTTTTGTCCATTATAACAAATTCAACACTTGTTACATTTCCACGCCGGATTGCAGGTGACTCCCAAAGGGTATTTATTAAGCAAGGAGGGTATTTGAAGAGCAGTATTCTTCGGCCATTTCATGTATACACACGCGCGTTTAGCGTAACAACTAGTTGCAGCACATTAAGGGCATCGCAATCACGCAACTGACACCCGGCAGAAGGTCACTGACGTGGATGTCGGTTTACTGCAGTTTAACTCGTGCTTCTGTTACCCCACGGTATTGAAGACCAGATAATGAAATTGGAGCCTCTTTTGTCTCTCCGTAAAATTGTTACTTACGGTGCATTTTAACTTGCGGCACTCGCCGCCCGTGCAGGTACGTCGGCTCTGCCGGTGTAAGATTTGAAAGTGAAAAAGTAGAACCTGTTGGCTTGTGTTTTCCGTCATCTTACTAGCATTAATGCACTTTGATTAACCTTTTAACCGTACAGTACACAATTAAAGGATTCCACGTGAAATTTTAATGGTAAGATGAGCCCGTCCCGGGTGTTCGGAGGCAGCGCTAACCCTGTGGTAGAACTGTGTAAGGAAAGTTTCCCACTTTTTATGTCTGATATTTATTAGCGGATGCGTGCCGACTAAAGTGTAAGAAAATTAGTCCGTCCGGAAAAAATGCAAGTTCTAGAATGGATGGAGCAAAACTCTTTTCTGACTCCGTGTACTTTTATTTTGATTTTATTTTTTTCCATTGAAGTGGCTTAAGTTGAAGTGTACTTGTAAAATACGTCAACGGTAGCGAACCCACATTTGACTGAAGCTGTTTTTAATTTGTAAGAGGTATTCCTCTCCCGTTGCGAGTGGATGACTTCACATGACGCAGTAGTAAATGGTCGATAATGAATTGCCAGATGTTATATTGTTTAATTTTGAGTTTATTTAAAGTGAGATTCGGATTGGATGCATTTTATTGAGCAGTGCGGTCGTGTTACTGGGTGTTTTCCAATAGACGGTGACGGCATCCTGTCACTGGCCAGGCCGAGTGTGTAGATTATCACTAAGATCATATGTATTGTTATAACATTTGGAGCCTATGTCACCTTGGCGTTTCATGTTCAGTGAGTATAATTTACAAGTTGTTTTTTTGCCTTTCACTTGTCTTCACATAGACGATGGACACTGACAATGAAGCAATTGTTAAAGCACCTTAATATATTTTTGTTTGTTCATTCTTTGGTTTCTTCACATCGTCACCCCATCATCCAGTTTCCTTTGGTGTGAGTGCACTGTGTGTGTGTCTGTGTGTGTCTATGGTGTTTTTGTAAGCCTTTTGTATGAGAGTCAAATAACGGCCAACCTTCAGTTCTTTATAAAGTCTGCTTTTTCACTCCCACCATCATGATTGGTTTCCTCTTCTTTGTTCACATGTTTGAAGGACATCGTCAGTGGTGCTTATTTCCGCTCCTCGAAGGCTGCCGGAGGCCTTGTTATCCTGGTTCTCCCAGGCCCATGGTTGCATCGTATCAGTGGTGTGGTTTAGATCAAGCAAATAACAGCTATATGCTATGTCACATATGTATAAGCAACACGGCGGTGGTGACCGAGTAGGGTCGACCGACTGCTGCCACACATCTACATCACCTATTTTACAAGGCTCAGCGTTTTCGGGTTTTTATTTTTCAAAGCCATCCAGCATGCTGAATTTCGCCACAAGAGGACACTGTTACATAACCTCACACGAACAGGAACAACTTTTGGATCAGTGGAAACATAAAATCTGGGTGAAAATCAGTTTAAAAATCTGGGTATTTTTCGGTGAAAATGGGTAAAAACCGAAAACGCTGAGCCTTGCCTATGTAACAGTATATAGACCTCATCTATGATGCAAAAAAGCCATTTATGCAAACTTCATGGAAATATTTTCTGCATCACTTAGTAAAAAAGTGTTTGGAAGTGTGAACCTAATTATGAACTGTAGTGTTCAATCGTAAGCCTCTTGTATGTCTTTGATGCTGTAGAAACAGGCTCGGGTGGAGACGCTGGATTTCTCGAGGATCCGCGGGCTCCTGCTACGCCTTTACGTGTTTGGGGAAATGTACAAGGGGGTACGAGTGCAAATCCCAACGCTCACTCATGTCATGAAATCAAACGGGAGTCAACGCATACTCTTGGACTCTTGAGAATTTCTATAATCTCTTTTGTTTGATAATTTTATGGGGCAATATTGCTAATAAAATCAAGCTGATGTTTGATATATTTTCCCTTTGTTTCTATTGAGACGTTTATACAGTTTGTTTTATCATGTGGTGTAAAATCGAGCTCAGTAGAAAGCGGCCCACAGCAGCAGCGGTAGAAGATACCACTGATGGGATGTATTTGACAAATGGAGAAACTTCTACACCCGGTTAACAGACATCTGTATCTTAATCCACTATTTGCAGTGTAGGCGAAGTTGAGGTACATACCAGCTAATGACTAGTCCATACATGAGCCAGCTATGCAGATGACTACACCTTTACATTTGCAGGTGTGGGTAATGGAGGAAGAAATGCACAAGTGTTTTTGGATACAATCCATCGGACATCTAATCTAAATCTATTGCCACTTTTCCACTGCATGGTACTGGCTCAACCCGACTCGACTCGCTTTACTTTTTGGGATCTCGTTTTCCACTGCAGACAGTATTGCCCCACTGGTCATTTGTGGGCGTGTTGACTAGTTTGTGTGTTGTTTTTATTTATATTTAAATAAATATATTTATATTTTATTTATTTGTAATGGTATTTTCACGTCACCTTTTAGTATTGGCTCAGCTCACTTGGGCCCTCAATGGAGGTGGTGCCAACAAAAAGTACCTGGTACCAGGTACTATCCCTAACCTTTGCCCAATGGAAAACCAAAAAAAGCGAGTTGAGTCGGTACCATGTAGTGGAAAAGGGGCATATGTCTATCTGTCTCTTATTTGTCTGTCTGTATTTCTCTCTATGTCTATCTATCCATCCATATAAACCATTGTGGCTCTGCTGCAGACAAGTTTGGAGTCGGCTCCGTGGTACTTTACCATAGACACTCCTTTAATTGTGTGGAGGTTGCCTTCTGTGGTACTTTACCATAGACACTCCCTTAATTGTGTGGAGGTTGCCTTGTTTCAAACTAAGCTCCTCCATATGACAACTATGGAAATGAACCATGACTCAGGAGCCCTTGAATATAGCTACTCCCCAGAAAAAGCTTTTGCCTTTCTTCAGTGATGGATGCTGAAAAGTAAGACTGGGTGATCGTTGTTGGTGTCCGGATGTTTTACCTGGCCCTTTCCCCCCCACTTATACACAGCGGAAAAGGGCTCCTTCCTGTGGAGCGAGGGAAGGCCTGTTAAACAGCATGTTGATTAGCCTGCCTTGTTAATCGGGCTTTCTCAAAGTGCTCTCGTGGAAACGCGGACGCCTGTTCGGTGATGTTTCTGATTTCGCTTTCCTTGGACCTGGGGGAGATGAGGTAAGAAAAAAATAGCTCTTGTAAACTGGAACTACAGCAATGCACATCTAACTGCAGCTATAAACAAACAGCAACAACAACAAAAACTGGTTGACTGACGGAGAAATGGAAAAAGCGGAAGGTGTGTTTTAAGAGGCCTAGGAACCCCAAACAGACACAATTCCTGGTATCAACGATGAGAATTAGAGGAGGTGTTGTGAAAAGTTTAGCCTGGAGGAGACTGGGACTGTTAACGGTTCAATCTCAGATCCCATAAAGAGAGAGGGAGAGAGGGAGAGCCTGGGTCTCATCCAGATCAATAGAGGCTGGAATGTGCCCGAGGGACCTCCAGAGCCTCTGAGGAGCTGCGCCTCCAGACCAAATAAGGACAGGAGCAGCAGGACTTGTCAACCGGACTGAGACGGAGGCTGGCCAGGCTGGAGGCTGCCCAGCGACGAGGACTGGATGAGGGGGCCGAGCGCACAGAGAGGCTGGCTTACATCTGGAAGGCTCCGTGCATAACACCGATAGCCCAAACTCACCCCAGCCGTGCAAGGGTTAAGCGGCAGCGGGTTTTAAAGGCGTTCAACACTTCTGACCACGCAGCTCGCTCGGGTGGACTGGTGGCTGGCGGGGCACTTCCGGCAGTGGTGAAAGTGCAATACAAAAAGAAGAAAATAGAGAAAAACCCAAGTGTGGGGAAAGCTTGGGAGGCAAAGGGCTGGTAGGAGGGAGCGGGGAGCCTGCTCCCAAACTCTGCCTGATGACCTCACTCTCGGGGTGTGGTTTACCACTTGCCCACCCCTTTCATCCCCTCGGCTGTGTTCAAAATCGCCCTAACTTGGACTTTCCCTTGCTTTTTAACAAGTGTTCCCACAGTGAGCAGGGACAGCCACACACACACACACACACACACAAACACAAACACACACACCTCTCCACAGCTGCATGTAGTGGCGCAACAGCAGGGAGCCGCTAAAAGGACATGCCACTCAATGTAGTGCTGAGCGGTCCGGCCCCCTGGGGCTTTCGTCTGATCGGAGGAAAGGACTTCAACCAGCCCCTGACCATCTCCCGGGTGAGTGTGTGTGTGTGTGTGTGTGTGTGTGTCTCTGTGGCTAATCTCGCAAACTACTGGACCTATCAGCCCCTGACCGTCTCCTGTGTGAGTGTGTGTGTGTGAGATAGAGAGAGAGAATGTGGGTATGAGGTCATTATACAGATATAGCCTCCTCTTAACCACAGCTATCTCCAAATGTGTTCAGCCTGACAGGTATTGTTCATTTTAGCCTCCTTATCTCATTCCTCTCCTTTTATATTTGCCTCTTCTCATATCTCCTCATGTTAAACAGACAGGATTACAGAGAGCAGTCGAGGATTCTGTGAATTCCCGCTGAATCGAGCCCGAATCTTGTCCTGATGTGAACCACCTTTACCGTTCTCCGTTTTGCACGACGGCACCGTTGCCAGGGTATCGTGCCACTAGGAGTTGCCCTCCTTTCTAATTGTTGCTTATAAACAGTGTTTGAAGGGGGGGGGGGGGAAGCACATTTGCACTTGTTGCTAGTCCTGAATATGAATCTTGGCCCTCCGCATTAAGCTGATTAGATATAAATCTGCCTTTTTATTCTCGTGGTGCAACCAAATGTTTGGTCTGGGCAGTGGTTTGTTGATCCAGCAGGGTCCATTCTCAAATCAGTATGTGTGGAGCTAAAACTAGTGCGAGGCTTGCACCTGTGTTGCATCAAATGAGCGAGGATTAGATACAAATAGCAGCTCACATTGTGTACCGACACTCGTACACACACATGCATGCACGCATAAAAATACACACACACACACAGTTAGAAACACAATGTAGGTGATGGGGTTCATCTTCAAGAATGTAGGTGTTCTTTGCACATAGTGAAGTGGGGAAAACGCTGATAAATCTGCGCTACGGTCACTTGTGATCCTTTTGAACTGCACATGGGTAAAAAAAATAGAGGCTGTGAATTATATAGCTCTTCACAAAACTTCCACGACACGCAGGCAGCTGGGTAAACACAGATGAGACTGGATTTGGAGTTGATGAGTATGGCTCTGTTGAAAGCCACAGTGCAGCATCACCACACTACACGGTGCTGCACAACTGTATAAGAGTAGTGACCGAAAGGGTGAGAGTTCGCGGACACGAGCGGCTGAAATGAGTTTCCTCCGTAGGGTGTCTGGGCTCAGCCTTAGAGATAGGGCGAGGAGCTCGGACATCCGGAGGGAGCTCCGAGTAGAGCCGCTGCTCCTTCGTGTCGAAAGGAGCCAGTTGAGGTGGTTCAGGCATCTGATAAGGATGCCTCCTGGGCGCCTTCCTTTGGAGGTTTTCCGGGCACAGCCAACTGGGAGGAGACCCCGGGGTAGATCCAAAACTCGCTGGAGGGACTACATGTCCAACCTGGCCTGGGGACACCTTGGGATCCCCCGGGAGGGGCTGGAGGGCCTTGCTGGGGAGAGGGACGTCTGGAGCGCCCTACTTAGCTTGCGGCCACTGCGACCCGACCCCGGAGAAGCAGCTGAAGATGAATGAATGAATGAACTGTATGAGGAGCATGGCTACTGAAGATTAAGAGGGACATATTACATGTAACATACAAAACTATTTCAATAATATAAAAAAATCTTTAAAAAGTCAGCAATTATAAATACTTTTTGAGAGAAATTAATGATTTCCTGTTCGATAACCTATTTGATTGAACGATGGTCAATCGGTAACAAATAACACCTAGAACGTCTACTCTAGGTGATAGGTAATGGTTGATGCAAGATCCAACGGGGTGTAGGCACAGAAGTAGCCATGATTGGCTGTTGCGTCGGCCAACAGACAGCGCAGAACCTTAAAGCGCACTCACTTGAAACAAACGATGTGCACTAAAACATCGTCCTTCGACTTACATATGAAGTCACGGATTATGTTGCTAGCTAGCGTTGTTTAACGCTAGCTTTATAGTTATTTAGCTGTGTGTTTTTTACAATCCACGTTGACATAGAGTTGGTTAGTAAAGGTGCGAGGGCTGAAGGCCCGAGCTGCATCTGAGGAGCGAGGCCGCGGGCTCAGGGGGATCCTGGACGAGCGACCGACCGCGAGGGCCAAAGGCCCGAGCTGCGTCTAACGTCAATCTACTGTTTCCCGCTGTTCCTAAACTGAACTAGTTAGCTAACATGCAACTTAATTCACCCCAACTATTGCTCTGTCTGTCGGTCTGGCAGTCGGTGCGTTTCGAGGTTCCGCGCTGTCTATTGGCCAACGCAACAACCAATCACGTCTACTTCCGTGCGTACACCCCGCTGGATCGAGCATCAACCATAGCTAATTGACAAGCCAGGCTATCGAAGAAGCTATCGACCCCGCACACAGGGACTTGTATCTATTCTTAACATGGGTACTGAACTTGACACCACGCATCTGTCTTCATTCATTATACTGAAATACGGTGTCAGAAGTGGGATAGTGGCAACTTGCCACTGCTCAACGAACCTTTCCTCGGTTTCATCGTTCCACCTGACAGCAATCGCAGCGTCGCTTTCTCTTCGCCATGTTTACATGTGTGCGGCAGACAGCACTCTGTCATCCTATTGGTCAACGTCAAGAAACGCATCGTAGGAGTTGTCAGAATAAATACCAAATATTCTGACACGCTAAGACTTTTCATTGGAGTGTCATGGGGCGTCCCAGATAACACATCGCTGTTCAGTTATGTCACAAAAGCATGTTAGTAAAGAAGCCTGTTCTTCATTCCCAATGTTCGTAATCGGGCCTGACACTGGAAATTTGACAGCGATGACAAAATCGGGGTGAAATCATGTAGTCTGATCCCGGCATTAGGGCAGCCACAGGGACCACAGATCTTTTTCTCAGCATGTCTACTAATTTGATAGTTGTCAGGATGTAGAAAGAGTTCGACCAACTATTACGATAAGTTTTCTTATTTAAAATCCCTGATAGCCACTTTAAGAAATGTTTGTGTTTTCTTGAATGTTTGCTATCAACTTGTTTTGCGTGGTTTCATACATTTCATTGCATTACATTGAACTGGTGTTGACCAGACACAAGGGTTCCCAGATGACCCGACTGTGTTGAGGTTAAATGGGTCTATATTTAAGAATGGCGCTAGGAAGGACTGGCTAAAAATGTTAGTGGTCAGCTCTCTAAAGCGCTGGCTCCGTCTGATAAACCTCACACCTGTTGTGTTAGCGAACAGGCTTCAGCCATGACAGAAGACTGGGAGGAACTAACAAAAGAGGGGGAGAATGGAGAGGAGAATCGGGCAAGTGGAAAAGAATACACGGAGAAAAATAAGAGATGTTGGAATTGCATGGCACGTTTATCAAAGACGGAGAAGAACCGTGAAGGAGGTGGCCCGCTATTACACACATAACATCCCAGCTACTTAAGTGTTGTTGTTTTGTTTTGGTTTTTTTGCCTGACTTTACGTGGCAAATTAATGAATTTACCCCCTTTTCCATTGCTCATGCTCACTTGCTGTTGCTGCACGGGAACCACATCCCTCTAATAAGCACAGCTGCATGCAGAGGCTTCCTCACACTGCCATTTTTGGTTAGGGAGAACGCTTCTGCTCGTGCCCCAGCACTGTTTCCTTCCAGCAGGGTAAACTAAGAGGCAGCGATTACCATTTGCTGCAGAGAGGCAAAGACTACTGAACTACATCTAGCGATCATTTAGTAAGCCTTTTCCTCCTTTATTCCTTTTTCCTTCCATATTTCTTGCTGACTTACTGATTTTCTCCTTTCTGTTATCCTTTCCTTCCTTCCTTCCTTCCTACCTTCCCGCCTCCATTTTGATTGATTTATTCCTTATTTCCTCACTGGCTTTCTTTCTTCCTTTCTTCCTCTAATATTGTTTGATTTTCTTACATTCCTTTTTTGGCTATTCCTTCCATATGCAACTCTCTTTCTGTTATAAAGCCCCTTAATCTTTCTTTTTTTGCTCGGAAAGTGGGGAAAGGCCGTACAAATGCAACGATTAATGTGTTTTGTCATTGCCCACATGTTGGCATAGCTTCCATATGACAGAAACTCAAGAGCGAGCACGAAGGGGGTAGCCCTGAAGGCCGCTGCGCAGGACGGACCAAGGGTGGGACCCTGGGGTGGGACCCTGGGGTAGGCCAGAGCAATCCAGCAAATGCCTGACTGTAAACCATCCTCTCTCTTATACAGCATGATGCATCCACTCAGCCCTCTCGTTCAGCGTTATTTATAGGCGGATGACCTTGTTTCCAGCTTCAATACAACGTCCCCTTGAGAGCGATACAATGTGTCTTTAAAGTTCAAGTTTCCTCAGTGTCGAAATGCAATATGGCTGTCCACGAGTCAGGACGATTTGCAGGATACTGTATCTGGTGATGTTCTTCTGGCTCCGACGTGGAGAAAAAGAACAGGCCGTCTGCTACGGTATCTCTCCATCTTGCCACGGCCCAGCTAGTTATCTGGGTTCACATATTAAATTTGATCACTTCCTGGCCGGCAGCATCCATATTCCATCTGGATGCCTTCAATTGGCGAGGAGCAGCAAATGTTTATTTTATCCCCACGACGAGGGATGAACAGTTTACATGCACACATACCAACCAGGCCAGCGCATTTCTGAAATGGGAGCCCTCGTGTCACATCACGGAAAACAGCATGTGTTGCATGAGGTAGCGCAACACACATGCACGCATACACTCTCAACACACTATCCCTTTCGTATAGTCCAATTTATGTATGCACTTTAAATGCAAAGAGTTTTAGCGCTACACAACAGAAAACAATATCGCAAGTAATGGAAAACACATAAAATGAAGTATGAAATACACGAAACAGACACAGGAGGGGTTTTTAGGGTATGCAAAATGCACTGCGAGAGTGCAAATACTCGACTGACATCGTAACGGTAGCAAAGAAGGGTGAGGGGATTTAAAATGAAGTGTAGAGACAGACATGCTTCTATTTCTAGTCTTTACAGGTCTGCCAGTGTCCATGAAGTGCAAAAAAAGTGCAGTATCTATGCAATGATGAGGGCTGAGGATGAAGAGTTGGGGCCACGACATGGCGGAAGAACCTATTTACGTGGCAAACCATCGTGAAAGCACTGAGCTGTTTCTCCGACCAGAGTTAGATGAAGGGTTGACCTGCTCAGTGGGGTCATGGAGGCCCTTGAATTTTTTTTACATTTTTTTGGGGGGGGGGGTGCATTCTTCCTACATCTGACATTATGCACTCGGCTGAGGAACAGGTGATGGCCATATACTCTGCACACCTGCCTTTTGTAAGGGACAAAGCCTTGTCAAGCTGCTCGATACGGATAACGTGAGGAGATTTGGGGGATGGCTATTGGATATTTACACACACAAAAATGTTATTGTGATCATGGCCAAGCATGTGGAGGCATTCGCTGTTAATCTCGCACAGCGAAAACAGTCCGGTTAGTTCAGAAAACCATATCGCTTTACTGTAATGCAGCCTTTAAGACCAGGGAATGACAACATTCAAGTTTGATCACAACATCGCAATAACCAAAATCCCAGAAAATATCCAGCCTCCTTTCACACTATCAATACTGCATTATTATATATTGCCCAGCTCTGCTAAAAAATAACTCATTCCAAAATAAATCAGAAAAATGTGAAACAAACAGTAGTCTCTGCTTCTGTGCCCCCGGCTCTGCTAATCCCCATCAGTTCATAAGGATTTGAATAGAAATTTGCATCCGAAGCTTCAGTGATAGGATCCACCCGACCAGACCTTCGCACAGACAGCAGACCTTCAGTGATGCGACTAGATGGTTCCCTTGGAGTTACGCGAACAGGGTTTCAAGTAAAGTGGCTGTCTTAAAACAGCGGAAACTAAAGAACACCTCCTGCCGAGCTTCTCCACCCTTTCAGCCCTCGACGTCCGTTCTCTCACTTGCACGGTATGCCACCCTTGCCTATCCCTTACCCACCCCGAATCCTCCTCCCTTGTACCCTCCTGCAGATCACACCAGGCAGCAAGGCCTCTATAGCCAACCTGTGTCCCGGCGATGTGATCCTGGCCATCGAAGGGGTCCCTGCCGCAAACATGATGCACTGTGAAGCCCAGAACAAGATCAAGGAATCGACCACCCAGCTCTGTCTCACTGTTGAAAGGTCCAACCCCACATAATTAATTACGCTTGTTTATGCAAATATAGTGGCTAGAACTTGTTGTACCATAACTCATATTACGGTAGAAAAAGGGAAGTGTGGCGTCCGGGTAGCGTAGCGGTCTATTCCGTTGCCTACCGACACGGGGATCGCCGGTTCAAATCCCTGTGTTGTCTCCGGCTTGGTCGGGCGTCCCTACAGACACAACTGACCGTGTCTGATGGTGGCAAGCCGTATGTGGGTATGCGTCCTGGTCGCTGCACTAGCGCCTCCTCTGGTCGATCGGGGCGCCCGTTCGGAGGGAGGGGGAACTGGGGGGGGAATAGCGTGATCCTCCCACGCGCTACGTCACCCTGGCGAAACTCCTCACGGTCAGGCGAAAAGGAGCGGCTGGCGACTCCACGTGTATGGGAGGAGGCATGCGGTAGTCTGCGGCCCTTCCCGGGGGGTGGGGCAGAGACCGGGACGGCTTGGAAGAGTGGGGCAATTGGCCGGATACAATTGGGAAGAAAAGGGGGGGGGGGGAATCCTAAAAAGAAAAAGGGAAATGTGCCAAATCCGGGTCTTCATATTTTTCATCACCAGTTTATAGACGGAGCCGCAACCTCAGAATCACTGCAACACGTAGCAGATGCCCTGAGTGTTGTGCAGAAAGATGCAGATGGCATTCCTTTCAGCTGATTATGCTCCACACAAATGACTATGAGAACATTTGTGTCTTCATGAGTAAACACACGCACACACACACACACACACACACACACACACACACACACACACACACACAACAAACACTTGTTTTCAATACCCGAGAGGACCCTCGTTGACTAGATTCTTTCCCTCTGGCACCTAACCTTGATTATCAGCACCACATGCCTAACCTTAACCCCACCCAAGTCCTCACCCTGAAATAGACTCCTGAAACAGTCAAGACTGGCCAAAATGTCAGCACTGCAAACAAGCCTTCAGCCTTGTAGCTACAAACACATATTGGTCCTCACAGATACAGCTGAACAAGAACACACACACACAAACCACACACACCACCCAGTCAAGCAGTGGCCTTGAAAAACTTTAGTGTACGATGCATCCGCACCCCCGCATAAGAAACCCCACTGATCTTCCTCTAGCCGTCCATCTGACCTTCACTTCTGTTTCCCCAGGAGTGAAACCAGACTGTGGTCCCCCAAAGTCACAGAAGAGGGCAAAGCTCACCCGTTCAAAATCAACCTGGAAGCAGAGCAGCAGGTGTGCGTGTGTGTTTACTGTGTTGTCCATGTGACCAACGTGCTTGATTAAAGCAGCATGGCTGCTGTACCCCCCCCCCACCACACACACACACCACCCACCCACACATACACCACCACCACCACACACACACACGCCCCAGCTTCCCCCCCTCGGTTCTTTATTTTCTCCCTACACACATTCCAGGAATACAAACCTCCCTCTTCCTTCCTCCCTACATTTCAGGAATACAAACATATCGGCGTGGCTCACAACCGGAAGGCCCAGCCGTTCATCGCAGCAGCCAATATCGACGACAAGCGTCAAGTGGTCAGCGCGGCCTACAACACGCCCATAGGCCTCTACTCCTCAGGCAACATCCAGGACGCCATGCAGGGCCAGATCCGGGGCCTGGTTCACGACAAGCCCGAGAGGTGAGCGTGTCTACCGGTCCTCGTTCTGTAACACTTAACACTGACCCCGGCACCCGGGCTCAGCACCCGCCAGCCTGAGCTGGCCACTGTTGTCATGGTAACCTAACAGATCCCCGTGACAGAGCTGGCGTGGCTAGCGTATAGACCTCTACATTAGGACGTATATTCCATCCCCAAATAAGGGGTTCTGAATCCAGCCCTGCTTGAGTCCAATGTAGAAACGCACACAGGTGTACCTGGCGAATGACTGTAAATTCTCAATATATGGCACGAACTGATTATTTACCGAACCTGGTGGACGATCTGGAGTGACCCCCAAGTTTGGACAACCCCGGGGTTCGAACCCAGGACCTTCTTGCTGTGAGGCGACCACGCTAACCACTGCGCCACCGTGCCATGTGTGTGTGTGTATATATAATTATATATATATATATTATATATATATAATCCAGTGATATATAATCACTGGATTATAGTGAGTCGAGTAAATTCTTTATGAGACAGTGTTTATGGCATGAAACAGGCTTATACTGTCTCATAAAGAATTTACTTGACTCACTGGATTAGGCCTGTACTGCTATGCATTCAAATCTTTTTTCCTGTATCCGTGTTGATATTCCGCTCCTCATTAGTTGAGCACTCAACACCATTGATGGTTTCGGAAAAAAACGCTATAAATACATATATATATACATATATATATACATACATATATACATACACACACACACACATATATATATATATATATATATATACATACATATATACATACATACACACACACACATATATATATATATGTGTGTGTGTGTGTGTGTGTGTGTGAGATGGCCTGACGGCCTGTCCAGGGACCCTGAGAGCAGGATGAGCGGTGTGAATAATGGATGGGTGGGTGGATGGGTGGGTGGGTGGATGGCTGGATGGATGGATGGCTAGATATAGAGTTTGCATGTTCTCCCCGTGTCTGCGTGGGTTTCCGCCGGGTGCTCCTGTTTCCTCCCACAGTCCAAAGACATGTAGGTCAGGTGACTCGGCCGTACCAAATTGTCCCTAGGTGTGAATGTGTCGGCCCTGTGATGACCTGGCGGCATGTCCAGGGTGTCTCCCCGCCTGCTGCCCAACGACTGCTGGGATAGGCTCCAGCGTCCCCTGACCCTAAGTAGGATAAGTGGCTTGGATAATGGATGGATGGCTGTATGGATGAACCTGGTGGAGAACTGTGGAAAGGTATTGCGGTGAGCTCTAGTCATAAGCCAAAAACTGAAATCCACTGCTCACCGCTGAGCTGGTCAGGGCGCCAACCACTCTAAACTGGAAGGGACGTCCCTCCACGCCGGGCGGGCACACCACTCTGGCGAAAAGTCAAAGTCAATGGGTGCTACGGTGGGTTTTCTTGCCAATACTTTAGAAATTAAATCATTTGACTTAGAATAAGTGCTTTGGTAAATGATGACATTACTGTTACGGAAAGGTGCTGTATTAAAATTACTACCTCCGCTCAATTTGTGCATACCTCTTAGTTTTGGAGCACCTCCGGCACTGACTAATGCACACCTCTTCAGCAAATGAATTATGTTTGCAGCAGTTTTAAGGAAGAAAAAAAAAAAAGCTCAGCTCATTTCCCTACCTCCAAAACATTTAATTGGCTTGTTTGTCTATTTTAAATGTATCCAACAGCTATTTCTACGTGTTGCACAGTGTAGCTGGTGGCCCCATCTATTTAGTTTAGTTTAGATAAACATTTATCTTAACGTGATGTATATCCTCATGGTTTGGACTCTGTAAATCCTTGCTGCTGTGTGTGTGTGTGTGTGTGTGTGTGTGTGTGTGTGTGTGTGTGTGTGTGTGTGTGTGTACATGTTTAACTCTCCTAATGTGGTCCAAATGTCCCCATTAGGATAGAAAAACCAGAAACCACCTACCTTGTGTGGCCATTTTAGAGGTCCTCACAAGGAAGAGGGTCTATTTTAGGGTTAGGACTTGGTTTTAGGGTTAAGGTTAGAATTAGGGTTAGGTTAAGGTTAAGGTTAGGGTAAGGGTTAGGGTTGGGCATGTAGTTTGCGTGGTTAAGGTTAGGGTTAAGGGCTAGGAAATGAACGTAGTCAATGAGGGGTCCTCATAAGGATAGTGAAACGAGTGTGTGTGTGTGTGTGTGTGAGCACCTAGACAACAAACAGCTACGACAGCCTTTTGGCCAACAACACTCGCACTTCATTTCAGCCGTGGCACCCTGGACGGACAGACCTGGACGCGTGTCTCTCACTAAACACGCTAAAATATCATCAGCAGTGGGGGGCGTCCGGGGGGCGTGGCGGTCTATTCCGTTGCCTACCAACAACGCGGATTGCCGGTTCGAACCCCCGCGTTACCTCCGGCTTGGTCGGGCGTCCCTACAGACACAATTGACCCTTCGCTAAGGCCCGCCCCCCTTAGTTACTGTTGCTAAGTCCGTCAAGCTTTAACATTATTTCACGGTTAATAAAAGTAATTACTTACCTCGGAGCGGACAAAGCTGCGCTTGTTGATCTTTGAGGGGTTCAGCTGGATGTGAGGACGTCCACAGCCTGCACTTTTCAGGGTTTGATTCTGGTTTTGGAAAGGGGGGAAAAAAACGTACATCTCCTTCCAGCCTCTCCGGGTAACGAGTGTCACTGTTACAAGTGGCCCAGGCACAACGTTTAACCATAACCAGCTAAAAGTCCAAAAAAACCAGCTCGGAAATCTGAAACTTCTGCATCGGAGTCAACGGAGCGCCGCCATGAAAGTGTCGGACCTCTGTCCTACGCGGCGCTGTGACGGGCAAGTCTGCGTTTCGGGGGCTTGGCTTAGCTAAGGGTCAATTGGCCGTGTCTGCGGGAGGGAAGCCGGACGTGGGTATGTGTCCTCGTCGCTGCTCTAGCGCCTCCTCTGGTCGGTTGAGGCATTGTTTGGGGGGGGGGGAATAGCGTGATCCTCCTGTAGCGGGGAAGGAGCCCCGCTAGGTAGGGGTGTAAGGGGTGCAATTAGTATAGGCCTACCCCGGACGTCTAGAAGAACGCCAGATCTAGGTCTGCGCCCCCTAGTACAATTAGCCCCAGTACCAACCGACAGTTAGTGTATTTTACCTATCTGTCTTGGCCCTCTGATCCTGTATGAGCCAACAAAAGTGGGCTTCAGGATGTTTGTCTTATCGGCACGGTGTCTACCTGAAGTGTGGGGAGCTCCTGACATAAACCTTACCTTAGCACCACCACCCCCCTTCCCAGTACCTAGCTAGATAGGTGGGGCGCCCCTACCTACTCCAGGGCAGTAGCAACGCCACAAAATGTATACACACAGTCAACAAACCATAAACCCACCACTGGTGGAAAACGTTTTAGTAAAACAAAATTTTTTGATAGTAACGCAAAGCTGGTTTACAAAATAACCCACTTTCACTAAATTGAACAAAAATTACAAGAACATGCAAACAGTCCCTGAAGTGTCCAATACTACATTCAATTCGGGGTTTTTGTTTTTTTTTTTTTTTTTTACACACGGTTCGTCGGGATCTTCTCACCAGGTCCCCGCTCACTAATATAAATCAGCCTTAGTTGTGATGGTGGTCTTCCCAGTTCACAGTTCAATTAGAAAAATAAAAACATACCTGTTTCTGATGAGGGTCAAAAGCATAAAAATCCAAATGCCAGGCTGCGTAGGGCAGGTAACTCGCAGGATGAGGCAGGGGGAATCGCTGAGACGACGTCCGGATGGCAGGGACTCTGGACGGCAGGGACTCTGGACGGCAGGGACTCGATGGCAGGGATTCTCTGTGGCAGGGACTCTGGATGGCAGGGACTCTGGGTGGCAGGGACTCTGGGTGGCAGGGACTCTGGATGGCAGGGACTCTGGACGGCAGGGACTCGATGGCAGGGACTCTGGGTGGCAGGGATTCTGGATGGCAGGGACTCTGGACGGCAGGGACTCTGGATGGAAGGGATTCTGGGTGGCAGGGACTCTGGACGGCAGGGACTCTGGACGGCAGGGACTCTGGACGGCAGGGACTCGATGGCAGGGATTCTCTGTGGCAGGGACTCTGGATGCCAGGGACTCTGGGTGGCAGGGACTCTGGTGGGCAGGGACTCTGGTGGGCAGGGACTCTGGTGGACAGGGACTCTGGTGGACAGGGACTCTGGGTGGCAGGGACTCTGGACGGCAGGGACTCCGGACGGCAGGGACTCTGGTGGACAGGGACTCTGGATGGCAGGGACTCTGGACGGCAGGGACTCGATGGCAGGGACTCTGGATGGCAGGGACTCTGGATGGCAGGGACTCTGGATGGCAGGGACTCGATGGCAGGGACTCTGGATGGCAGGGACTCTGGACGGCAGGGACTCTGGCTGGCAGGGATTCTGGGTGGCAGGGACTCTGGATGGCAGGGACTCTGGATGGCAGGGACCCTGGTTGGCAGGGACTCTGGTTGGCAGGGACTCTTCTAGCGGCTCCTAGAACTCCCGGTCCGGCTCCTTTACGCTGCAAGTGCGTGCTCGTGTGATGGCGCGCGTCCGTCTCCCGCTCCGCAATGATTTATTATCGGGTTAACCGTGTCATAGCTACACCGACTTCCGCTCGACATGGCATTTAATGTGACCTCACTATCGAAGGCCTACACTGCTGCCTTCTGCTTTCAGACATAGCTGCTACGCCGCTAGTCCCCCACCCAGAACAACACTCTGTGGGCCCCCTTAGTCCGAAATCACTCCACTTACGATCCACGCATCGTTTAGCAGCCGAGCCGTCTTCCCGAACTGGGTTTATACCACAGCCTATTTTTTTAGTCCCTCGCTCGCCTCGCCTCGCCCTACCCGCCGCCTTACTTGAGGCACGCGCTTCCTTTTCTCTCCTTCCGCTTCCTCTTCGGCGCATCTCTAGCCCCGCCTCCCTCATCACCGATAGGCCAACCTGTCCTGATTGAGGTAAGCAGGCCAGTAAACAATAACCACTGTCTGTACACTCCCACGCGCTACGTCCCTCCCCCACTGGCGAAACTCCTCGCTGTCAGGTGAAAAGAAGTGGCTGGTGACTCCACATGTATCGGATAGTCTGCAGCCCCCCCCCCCCCCCCCCCCGATGGGCAGAGGGGCTGGAGCAGCGACCGGTACGGCTTGGAAGAGTGGGGTATTTGGCCAAGTACAATTGGGAGAAAAGAAATATCCAAAAACAAAGGGGGGGGGGGGAATCATCACACGTGATTACAGCTGCTCAGCCAGTCTCCCACCCGAGACAGACAGAAACTACACCCCCACCCCCACCCACTTCAGCTTTCTTTCTCTGTTCTTATTTGTGTGTGAATATGTATGAATTTGCTCATAAATGGATTTACAGCCCACTTTGGTTAATGGATGACTGCTGTTAGTCTTGATCTGTCATGTAGTAGGCATATGGTAGTCTATGCCATGCATCTGGGAATTTGTGTTGCAGTTGTACGGAGTTGATTGTGTTTGTTTGCAATAAAAATCATATCCTCAGCATAGCATACTTGTTTAATTACAGATCATGAAAATATAACACTGTTGTGGCGTCCCATGTATCATGACACATTGGACCCCTGCGTTCCCAGTCTACCTACTCACTGGGTCCAACACGCACTCCGTGTCCTATAGGACCTCACGATTTCAAAACAGCCCTGGCTACATGTTGTTAATGGTTGCTATGGCAGACAGCACATTCTCACTGTGCCATTTTCCAGAAATATACTTCTGAACCCTCTTGAGGGATTGAAACAATCTACTGAAATGTTTTTGATCAGCGCCATCTGCTATGAGCGTACCAAGCTATATTCCCAAGACTGTCTTGGGTAAACTGTTCTATTCTCTTCTGCAGAAATTTTGTTGTTAGAGGATAGACGGAAATGGGGTTCAAACCGGTAAGGATTAATGCCACCTGTGCTCCCCGGTGCACTCTCTGCATTCCCAAAGGCAGAAGAATCGTAAGAAAGCTGTAAATCTCCAGTGTAAATCTCCAGGGTTGGACCACAGGCGGATTATGAGAAAATGGGCCCCTGGGCATGGACGCGTAAAAGCCCCTCCCCGCCTCCCCAGCAGGGCAGGTACACTGACTTGCAGCTACCGGCACAATAACTGAATTCACCTGTGCCTCAACAGGATTCACAGCACACATACACACAATCCACGCCAGCAGCATATCAACCAGGACGTACCTGCACTTCCCTTCAGTCTTTCAGCAGGACTTTTGGGGCTCTGTTATTGACATGTGTGACTAAGCGATGTAGGCCCTGTGTGACGGCCTGGCGGCCTGTCCAGGTTGTCTCCCCGCCTGCTGCCCAATGACTGCTGGGATAGGCTCCAGCATCCCCATGACCCTGAGAGCAGGATAAGCAGTTCGGATAATGGGTGGATGGATGGACTAAGCGACAAGAAATGCGAACTGCCTTGGTCATTCTAGTGTTAATAACAGCGACTTGACACAGAGGCTCTGGTTTAGGGGCCCCGAGCCCTTTGGCCCCTGGGCCAGGGCCCGGTAGGCTCGTTCAGTAATCCACTCATGTGTCGGACTCGGACACGCTCCGATTGTCATGTGGTTTCAGCAAAGACGTCCATGCAGTGACGTCACATACGGTCAGAGGGATTTCTGGGATTTGCTCGATAAGCAGCTTCTGCTCAACTGTGCAAACCAGTGAAGTGGCAGAAAACCCGTCATGGTCTCAGGAACGGGTGCGCATGATTTGATCAGGTTTTTTGATATGTTGTTAAGGAGAAGACCACAATTTCACTATAATTAATTAGACCATCATTCAGCCCATACTTCAACGATGTCTAACAGTAAATATTGATTCTTTAACTTTTGAAGAGATCTCTCTTGTGTATTTCTAGATTGGTTGAGGTGGATTTTTTGGGGGGGGTTACCGGGGGGTGGGGGGGTTAGCCCTTTTTCTCCCCAATTGTATCTGGCCCAGATACACCAGTGACCAGATGTGTAGCTCATCATTGAATATGGCTTACTGAAGCACATGGGACCAGTCTTTCCATGGCTTACCAGATGGCATCCGGATGTGGGCCACTTCAGGCAATGATGCGGCACTGATGGCCCTTCTTCTGGCCCTGACAAAATGGATATGTGAGCCTAAAGTGGCCCACATGTATAACAGCAAATATGGCCCAGATACGCCAAATCCCATGTGGGCCTTTTTTGGCAAAGATGCGGTGCTCTCGGCAACATGTAATCTGGATGTGACCCTGAAGTGGCCCGTGTGGTAAATGGTGAACATGGCCCAAATATCACAAAACAAATATGGGCCACCTTTGGCGAATATGTGGCACATGCGGCATTGCTATGGCTTGGTTCTGGCCCAGATCTGGCAAACAGGAGCGGACCGCCCAAGTGCCACCCTTCCACGCGGTATGCGGGCCGGATGAAGTGTCGGGTGTGGGACGGGCCCGGGCCACAGAAATGTTGCTATCTGGCTTAGCCCCGGACCTGCTTCTGGACGAGACTGTAACCCACATGTCGTGTGTCAGACGTGCTGTCAGAACACAGCACAGCTCTGCAGCCAGTCAGGAGGACGCAGCACATCTAGTATATCAGGTCAAGTTCAGTTTACTGGAAAAATTACTTCCGAAAAAAAAAAAGCACTAAGTGTTAGCCAAAGTGATGTAGAGAAACTATGCAAATTAGAGACAAAACAGAAACTACTGGGCTGTGGGACAGACCGGCCCGTCAGCACTTCAGACATGTTAAATGTCGCTGAGGTGCAGCAGCTAAAGTTGAATTGATATGACTGCAAAACCGCCCGTTGGGTGGACTTGAGCAAAAACAAGAAGGATTTTGCCTTCGCTGCTCACCAGCTGGGATCCTCCCTCCTTCCCTCCCTCCCTCCTTCCCTCCCCCCCTCTCTCACACCTTAGTTTGGTCGATGTGCTATCCTCACTTCCTTCACTCCTGTTATCACTCTCATCTTTTTCTTCTCCTTTTATGGCCTCCTGCTCCTGCTGCTTCTTTATAATCTGTAGCTGGCTGCCTCCGCCTAATCTTGCCCGCGGTATCCAGGAAGTATTAGACGCTGTCCGTCACAGCGGGAACGCATCAGTTCTGCTGCAAGCAACCTAAACCTAGTAGTGGGCACGTGGAGGTAGAAAGTTCCATTTGAAGCCATGGCGGGGCTTTGTCATGGTTAAAATGTGTGTGTGTGTGTGTGTGTGTGTGTGTGTGTGTGTGTGTGTGTGTGTGTGTGTGTGTGTGTGTGTGTTTTGTTTAGCTCAAGGACCTTAACTTCCATTGAGGACTCTGACGTATACCAGATGTTACAGAGAGACCAAGAGGATCACCACCAACCCCGGCAGTCCGGCTCCTTCAAAGCCCTGCAGGATTTCGTTGACAGCGACGGTGAGTTCTCCCCCCCCCCCTCAACTTCCCGGGAGATTATGAGCATCCTGGCCTCCTCCGGCTTGGTCGGCCTCCCTATACAGGACACAATCGGCCGTGTCTGCGGGTGGGAAGCCGGATGTGGGTACGTGTCCTGGGTCGCTGCACTAGCGCCTCCTCTGGTGGGTCGGGGCGGGGAGCTGGGGTGGGATAGCGTGATCCTCCCACACGCTACGTCCCCCTGGTGAAACTCCTCACTGTCAGGTGAAAAGAAGCGGCTGGCGACTCCAACGTGTATCAGAGGAGGCCTGTGGTGGTCTGCAGCCCTCCCCGGATCGGCAGAGGGGGCGGAGCAGTGTGGGGAAGCTAATTGGCCGGATACAATTGAGGAGAAAAAGGGGATATATATATGTATATATATATATATATATATCTATATATATATATGTGTGTGTGTGTGTGTATATATATATGTGTGTGTATATATATATATATATATATGTGTGTGTGTGTATATATGTATATATATATCTATATCTATATATATATGTGTGTTGTGTATATATATATATTGTGTGTGTATATATATATATATATATGTGTGTGTATATATATGTATATATATATCTCCAACGTGCATGAAAGTCGTGCAATGACCAATGACCACATGGCAGTGAGAACCGTTCTTCTTTCCTCAAATTGATTTTAGCAACAGTAAAGGTACAATCTATTGGAGCCTGTCGTGGGAGAATCCGCACATTAAAGCACAGGCTACACGTTTTGCCGCTCCTCAGATTGCCGCATAGCTCGAGCTTCTCCTTTTAAAAGTCAACACATCTGCAGCATCATGCGGCCGCGTCGCCTCGGTTGCCTTTCACTCGTCTTTTCCCTCCAACAGTTGCTCGCCGACAGGTGGCGCTCACCTCTCGTTCTCTCGACTCGTCCTCGTCTCCCAAAGTGTTGCGCAACCACTCGTCCGCGGGCGCCACCCCCGTGCGTCTCTGAGTCAGTGGCCGCTGTGTTGAGTGCTCTCGCTCTCGCTCGCTCTCTCTCTCGCTCTCTCTCTCTCTCTCTCTCTCTCTCTCTCTCTCTCTCTCTCTCTCTCTCTCTCTCTCTCTCTCTCTCTCTCTCTCTCTCTCTCTCTCTCTCTCTCTCTCTCTCTCTCTCTCTCTCTCTCTCTCTCTCTCTCTCTCTCTCTCTCTCTCTCTCTCTCTCTCTCTCTCTCTCTCTCTCTCTCTCTCTCTCTCTCTCTCGTCTTCTCTCTCTCTCTCTCTCTCTCTCTCTCTCTCTCTCTCTCTCTCTCTCTCTCTCTCTCTCTCTCTCTCCCTCCCTCCCCTGCTTGTTCAGGCACTCGGGCCCATTGTCACCAGGACGGTGAGAGCCCCGACCACCAAGCCGACTCCGCCCACGGGGAACCTGCAGAAGCTGCCCCTCTGCGACAAGTGTGGAAACGGCATTGTGTACGTATATGGGAAAACAGGGCTGTGACGTAACTGGCTGCAGCACCCTGCCCCGTTTATGTTCAAATATCGCCCTCGTGACAACTTTTTCATCTCCCCCCCCCCTCTCTCTCTCTCTCTAATGACGCAGGGGGGACGGTTGTGAAAGCGAGGGATAAATTTCGCCACCCCGGTTGCTTCGTGTGCTCCGACTGTGACGTCAACCTGAAACAGAAGGGCTATTTCTTCGTGGAAGGGCAGCTGTACTGCGAGACGCACGCCCGGGCCCGAACGAGACCCCCGGAGGGGCACGACCTCATCACGACGTTCGCTTCTTCGTAAAGGCGCGCGCACGCCCGCCCCCCCTCCCGTTATGACGTCACAAACAATTACTCACAGACACGCGCACGCGCACAGGCACGTTTTTGCCAAACAACCCCCTCATGCTGTACGTGTTGCGGGTGTCCGTCTCCATTCGGACGTCTTCTTGTTGTGTTTTGCACTAGGGCTCGGGGGGTGTTGAGGGGGGGGGGTCACACTTTCTCTCACATTTTAACACACACAGGTTTTGATTTTCAAAGTTTTGTCGGTTTTGCAAAACAAAAGAGTAATAATATAAATAAAAGCACACAACGGAAAAGTTGAAGAGTTTGCCTGATGGGGAAAATGGCGGCGCTGTAGTTTTAAGACACTGGGACTTTTTTAACCCTGTGAGCGAGACAACGGGTTGGGCCTCCTTCTGAGAGGAGCCTCCCCTCCCCCCTTGGGTGAAACAGCACCCAGCTGAGAAGGCCGACCTCCCCATCGCTCTCTCCTCAGGGAAAGTCTCCGGCAAATAAACATTATCAATCTGTTGGGAGTGACTAATTACTGATTTGTCTGTTGGCTTGTTTTGCAGGAAGAAAACAAAGAAACGCCACACTAGCCGAGAGCAGCCGTGCCCAATTTTCAGTAAGCTCAGACAAACACGTCATATGGGTGTCGGACGCGTGTAAATGCTCCGAGGCACAGCCATGCAAATATTTGCAGAGGCTCACAAGCGCACGCGGGCCCGATCTTGCAAATGCGTGTGGCCACCAAAAGAGGATTAGGCGCGTGTGGAAAACCCATTCGAGTTGGGTGATTGGAATGAGGAATCCTGACTTTACCTCTCAGAAGTCCTTAAAAGTTTTCCCCCGCGCCCCTGGTCCCCCTGCGTACTTCACAAACACCTAAATATGGAAATCAAGTCTCGCACGGGCACCATTTGGTTTGCAAATGAACAGGATGTGAACATGTTAGCGGCGACCACGGATCACAAGAGTTTGTAGGTTAGGAACGACGAGTGTGACGTGAAATTATACGAGGTGGTGTGGACATCTTAGAAGTCTTTGTTGTGACAGGCATCTGCAGGTTCTGCAGTGCATCTGCCGTTCTGTGCCTATGCAACACATAGCATAGCATAGCACAGGTGGCGCGGTGGTCAGCGCTGTCGCCTCGCCGCAAGAAGGTCCTGGGTTCGAACCCTGGGGTCGTCCGCCGCATGTTCTCCCCGTGTCCGCGGTGGGTTTTCTCCGGGTGCTCCGGTTTCCCCCCCCCCCACCATCCAAGAGACACGCCCCTGACCGAGGCATGGCAAGACGAACTGGAGTTGGTCACCGGGCGCCGCACGGCGACTGCCCACTGATCCTAGCTACGCCACTAGGATGAGTTAAATCCACCCGTCCATCCATTATCCGAACCGCTTCTCCTGCTCTCAGGGTGGCGGGGGTGCTGGAGCCTATCCCAGCAGCCACTGGGCGGCAGGCGGGGAGACACCCTGGACAGGCCGCCAGGCCTTCACAGGGCCAACACACACAAACACATTCATATGGCCGGTTCACCTGACCTACAGGTCTTTGGACTGTGGGAGGAAACCGGAGCCCCCGGAGGAAACCCACACAGACACGGGGAGAACATGCAAACTCCACACAGAGGACGACCCGGGACGACCCACCATGGTTGGACTGCCCCGGGGGCTCGAACCCAGGACCTTCTTGCTGTGAGGCGACCGCGCTGGATGGGTTAAATACAGCAAGTAATTTCCCTACAGGGATCAATAAAGTATCTCAAAATCCAAAACAAAACCAAACAACGCAGCTTCGTCAGCGACTGATGCCCACAAACAGGAAACAAGGGCGTGAACCCAACAGGATGGAGAGATGTCTCCTTCCCCTGCCTCACTCTGCACCTCTAAAACCGATGACTTTTCAAAATTGCATACTGGACGGAGTCAAGCGGAAACCTCGTATTACATCAGCCTTCAAGTTTTGTCCTCTCCCTTCCCCTAAAGTCTCCAGAAGTTCCCGCGTTACAAATTCAGACCATCGAATTCAATTTCTTCCCTCGGTCACAGTCCAGAAACTTCGTAATATCTCATTTAGAGAGGAGGGCACGAGGTGCATTATTTGTAAGACTGAAGGGAAATATTTGAACACCTGGAGAATACGACACCGTGCGCTCGTGGCGATGTAAACACGCACGTGCAATTTCATGCGGTTGCCTTTTTTATTTCCCACTTACGCATGTATCATATCGGCTCACGATCAAATGTGTACAAGGCCCCCAAAACAATCTGTATTCCAAGCTTAACGTCTAGGGACGTGTATTTCTCCGCAATGTGAACAGCTGACAAAAACACCGATTGACATTTACTCATCACAGCACGTCCTGCTTTGCGTTCCACAAAATTCAAAGGCGGATTTTAATTTGAAAATCCAAATGCGCTGAAAATGCACTGAAAATTGTAAACTGGTTCTTTGTTAGCCGTGCAGCAGTTATAGCAATGTCAGGGTGATGGAAATAAACATTCAACGACAACACATTTGCATTTTTTATGTTTGCCTTGCTTTGTGGTTGCACACGTTCAGACACTGACCCAAATGTGACATGAAAAAGACGCCCTGCAACCGACACCGCCCAACGCCCCCACGTGATGCATGCACAAATGGACCGGCAATACCATTAAGAGCTTATGTCAGCATTTTCAAATTTGTACTCTCTCTCTCTCTCTCTCTTTCTTTTTCTTTTTTTTTATAGAAAAAAATAAACTCTCATTTAATCAGGAAAGCCGTGCTGAGACTACACATATATTTTGCTGGTTGTGCCCCGGCCAAGACAGGCAGCAAAAAACCAGTAAATTGCAGTTAGAGAAAGCATATGACAGATTACCAAAACAAATGCTGGAGCTAAACCAATTAAAACAGCTACGCCCTGAAGAACCCGTCTGTAAACCCCTTAACAAGGTCTCGAGAACATCTAATGTGACCACCCGCTTTAATTCAAGTCCTGCTGAGGATAAGTCCACATGACAATAGATTGCGTGGTTAAGAGCTTTTTTTGCCAATTTGCCAAGTACGTAGAGGACGTCAAGGAGGGGGGAAAAAAAAACCCTGCAAAAGCAGTCAGCAAGCTTCTTCAGACGGATATATCTACACAAATATTAAGGCGGGACACCAAGTTTGTGGATGGGGAGCAGAGACCGACCAGCTTGAGCATACAAAGAACAATGGTGAGTGAAGGATTTACAAATTCTGGTGAACCTAAGTGCTCCGTGGCAGACCGGTATCTGACACATGAAGACACTATGGGGATGCATATATATATATATATATATATATATATATATATATACACACACACACACACATATACACACATACATATACACACACACACACATATATATATATATATATACACACACATATATATATATATATACACACACACATATATATATATACACACACACATATATATATATATATACGTATATATACACATATATATACACACACACACACACACACACACACACACAGACGGGTGACAGATGTAGGAAAAAGCCAACAGAAAGTGTCTTAGTAAGGTGTTGCTCCACCATGAGCCTCCAGAACATCTTCAGTGCTCCTTGTCACAGAGTCTCCAAGTCTCTGAACTCTACTGGAGGGATGGAACATCATTCTCCAAAATGATATTCCCTCATTTGGTGTTGTGATGATGGTGGGGGAGAGCGCTGCCCAACCAGCACGACGGTCCAAAATCTCCCATAGGTGTAACGCTGGGTTGAGATGTGGTGACTGCGAAGGCCGTAGTATATGATTTACATCACTTTCACCCTCATCAAACCATTCAGTGACCCCTCGTGCCCTGTGGATGGGGGCATTGTCATCCCGGAGGAGACCATTCCCATCAAGATAGAGATGCTTCATCACAGGGTAGAGGTGATCGGTCAGAATAACTTTGCATTGGTTTGCAGTGACCCTTCCCTCTAAGAGGACAAGTGGACCCAAAACACGGCAGGAAAATGCCCCCCCCACACACACACACACAGTATAACAGAGTCTAACAGAGTCCCCGGACCCCCTCACTGTAGGGGTCAATCATTTAGGTTTTTCCTGTCATTTATCAACCATCTGTATTTTTTCTATATATAGTATATATAGAAATGGGAGAAAAAGCTGAAAAGGACTGGGGATTGCTTAAGTACTGCATGTTAGCATCTAAATATTGAGTAAATTTCATGCAAACTTTTGTAAAGTTGGCGATATTGAGATGCTAATCAGATGTGTTTAGGCTGATATACGGGCCTAATTTGTGCCGGAGCACGCTCCAGGACCTCCCAGATTTGGACCGGCGCCTATTTGATTGGCTCTGCCACCTCTTTCGTCACTATAAAAATCTGTAAAAACGTCGTCTCTAATATTTAATGTTATCTGTTCTGTCACTCTATTATTTCCCATTGATGTTTTTCGTAAATCACTTGTTTGCCTACGTTTGATGCATTTTAAATCAGCTATTTTTTTTAAAGAGAGAAACGTCAATTGCTCAAGTCACTCAAGTGCATGCCACGTCACAGGAGCTAACAATACCGCCATATTAGGCTCACAACAACTAGCCGCCTGCTCTATCAAAAGCCATTGATTAAAAAATTTTCAAAAAGCCAGTCAAATTTGTTAAGTTTTTTCAGACCAGCAGGTCAGGCGAACCCTAAGAAAGCCATGGTAATTTCGGAAGACCAACAAGGAAGGGCATAGCACAGCAGCAGCTAGCTTGCACAAGGGTGGCAGCACCTGCTACTAGCAAACATGACGAGCAGGAGGAGAAAGAGGAGGATAACGAGCCAGAGGGCAGTCGCAGAGAACTGTTTTCAAGGTGTACCCCTACATACAGGGCGAACGAGCGATAGAACCCTGGACCAGAGGGCGTTTTTCGGAAGCCTGGCAAGGAATCTGGAGAAAGGTACTGTAACGATCACTGATGAATAGGCTCAGTGGCCCTTGGCTAACGGGTCAGACCCTTTAGTCGACTGGTTAACGTTGTTAACCACTTGTCTCAGCTGTGACCATCACAGCCGGGACGCGAACTCGTGTATTCCACACCGCGGGTAACAACGTTTAACCAGTCGACTAAAGGACCCGACCCCTTACCCAAGGGCCACTGAGCCTATTCATCTGTGATCGTTACATTATGCTAACACAAGGCAAAACCAAACAAGATACAACGAGTTAATTGATTATTTAAAAGTACTCTACCCACAACATTGGTCGGACGACCCTGGGGCACTGTTTGGGGAGGATGAAGTCGAAAGACTCTGCCAGCAGTTTAGAATCGATGGCGTGCGGAATGTCATTTGGGTGTATAGAGAATATAGGGACAATGGTGGGAAATTTGTCCCAGATGGACTGAAAGACCTCTTGGTAGCAATCAACACTGTCCCCATCTCAAGTGCAGAGTGTGAGAGGGGCTTTTCCCAGATGAACCTACTCTGCACCACCAACAGGTCATCTCTTCGCACATCCACCATCTCCACGCTACTCTTCCTTTGCCTTGTTGGACCACCGCTCACCCTGTTCAACCCCATTCCATATGTGAGGTCATGGATTACTAAAGGACGTAGAACTGCACAGGACACTAGGAGTAAAGTAAGAAGCAGGGAGAAGGAGGCTGAAGGCTCTATTGATGTTTTGTGGGCTGTTTTGGATAAATAAATGAAAGGTACTTTTTAAAAATTATTTTCCGCAGTGTTGTTAACTGGGCCTTATAGTTTTGTGATGGTGATCAATGTGTCGGGTCAGATTGCGTAATTCAAGCGGCATAGCCTATATGCATTGTATGCTGGCAAGTTGGTGTTTTTTGTCTAAACATTTGAAAGTTTCTTTAGCTCGGCATTAACTTGGCGAACTTTGCTACTGTGCATGTGTCTACTGCCTCGTTGTCACGTCAGGTGAGGCTAGGCCCGTCTATTTAATAAAAGCAACAACAAAATTATTGGTCGAAAAGCACGTGACTGTTGCGTAGCTGTTTCAGCATCATGAAAAGCACTGTTTTGTGCATTTTTAAAATGCGTTCCCTGACTTTTTTTCTCACCCCTAACCTGCCGGAGCAGCACCCTCTCAGTGCTCCGGGACCTCCTCGTTTACAAATTAAGCACTGCTGATATACAACCCTTTTTTTACATGCAAAGGGAAACACGGCCATGTCATCAAAAACATTAGTGGTAAAAAGGGGGAAAGTGGGTATACGTAGTAATGATTTGCAATTTGAGGAATACAAAAAAAAAAGACAATTCTTGTCACTGTATGCTACATAATCGTCACACCAATTGGTCAACGTTTTCACCTCAGGCAAGCATAGAAACCTTTAAGATATATCTATAATGTTTGGTTTGATTTCTGGCAACTCTATTCTGCTTTTCCTGTTCGCAGTTTCAAACAGCTCAATTATACTTCAGGTCCGTACAATAATGGCGTGATGAAAGCCGTGCATCCAGAGTGTTTCTGCAGTGCAGGATGAAAGCCAAAGCTCGGAGCATGCGGTCAAGGACTGCTGTGTTAAGCTGAGTAATGAGAAAAACCAGCTGGAGGGTCAAGCTTCTCTGGCCAGAGAAGTCGAACAGAGATTTGGAAACTTGTGGAAGGCTCAGGCCAGCACAGAAACTTCAAAAAGTGGTCTGAGACAGACCGGAAAGGAAGATATCCATCCATCCATTATCTGAACCACTTACCCTGCTCTCAGGGTCGCAGGGATGCTGGAGCCTATCCCGGCAGTCACTGGGCAGCAGGCGAGGAGACACCCTGGACAGGCCACCAGGCCATCACAGCCCCCCCCCCACACACACACACGCACCCATTCATACCTAGGGACAATTTAGTACGGCCAATTCATCTGACCTACATGTCTTTGGACTGTGAGAGGAAACCCACGCAGATGTTGTGGGGTCTGACTCTGCGTTGTGTCATAAATGAAGACAGACTTTCCCCAAGAAATCCCAAAACAAAGAGGAAGTCAATTCCCAATAACATTACAAAAATAAAAATAAATACAAATTAAAATACATCAGTGCAAAGTATGAATAAATTAATCTAACGCTGTATTTTCTATCAAAATAATAAAACTATGCATAAACTTAACATACCTGTATTTGTGTGCGGAGAAACATTCACGTTATGAGTTTCTGACATGCTCTGTCTATACAACCAGTCTCAACAGCGCACACTAGACACGCGGCGAGACACGCGGCAGCCATGCGACACACTTCTGCGGCAGATTTACGCATTAAAAAAAACAACTGAAATGGCGATTCTGAAACACAACACTGTTGTTACACCGACTTTACGTGTGTGTTTGAAGTGCTTCTAACGTCATCTTTGCAACTATAAACGGCGAAAGTACGGCGAGCAGAAACCACGCACCTCGCCCCAGGAAATCCCAAAACGGAGCGGAAGTCAAGCCAAGCGGAAACCAGACGAGAGCATTTCACAATAAAATGCTCGCTACCTCGGCTTGGATACATCCCCCGCGATTTCCCCAGAGAAAGGTGCCCGCTCATAATGTGAAACCCCAGATGAGGCATTAAGTATTTACAACGTTTTATAACGGCATACTAATGTAAATTAGTAATAACACACGCTCGTCCCTAGCTAACGGGTCTGACCCTTTAGCCGAGCGGTTAGTGACGTCGCCTTGTGGTGCAGTACACCCCGTATCGAATCCCGCACCAGGCAAGAAAATAACCGGTTACATTGGTGGCAGCGGTGGGACCCGGAAGTGTGCAGATCCTCAGAAGTCTCTTCGGAGCGCGGGAAGAACAAAGCGTGAGGGCGCGCTTCCGGGGAGGGTGACGGCTGTAAACTACTAATAAGACATGTTAGTCCCTAGTTAACGGGTCTGACCCTTTAGCCCAGTGGTTCTCAACCTTTTTGGGGTCCTGGACCCCTGCGTATTTTTGATCTATCCTGAGGACCCCTCCACCTGATCTTGGGGGAGGGGGGTTGCAATTTGATAGAAACAGTAGAAACTGCATTTTAAATTGCATTATAGCATTTATTCACTCTTTGGGGCAAAAATAAGAGCTTTCAGTTGTAACTTAGATATATGTAACAAAACAGAATTCTTACGCAGTAACTTTCAGATATATGTAACAAAACAGAATATGTATTCAGTAACTTTCAGATATATGTAACAACAGAATTTTTATGCAGTAACTTTTAACAATGCAAACGGGAGCGAGATCTCTTATTAAAATACAATAAATGACACTTGTGAAACAGATGCAATTAGAGAAAAAAGTCCTGTTACCCTTTATAGTTTAGGTAGATAAAGGTCTCAGTCACATTTGAGTAAAATAATCCTATTTCTATAAATGTCATAGGATCTTTTTTTTAAAGATATTTTATTTTCACGGACCCCTTGCAATTACACCACGGACCACTAGGGGTCCGCGGACCCCCGGTTGAGAAACACTGCGTTTAGCCGAGCGGTTAGTGATGTCGCCTTGTGGTGCAGTACACCTCGTATCGAATCCCGCACCAGGCAAGAAAATAACCGGTTACAGTATGTTTACATTCAAACCACATACTTTTTACTCTGTCAACAACACCGTAACAAGGGGACCCCCCCCCGATGTTTTGATGTGGCTCTCTGTTAAGACGATAGTGGGCGCTATAGTATCATTCCCCTGATTCCTTAGCGCTGCGCTTTAACTATATCATACCTCTGCTATCGCAGCAAAATCAGTTTATCGGGAGAAACGTTTCATCACTCATCCAAGTGACTTCTTCAGCCTCCGCTGGCCGCGCTGACAAAGGCTTGGATCGAGGGACGACGTTCAACAGATGGCGGCGATACACCTGCTCTGCAACGTACGAAACCCCGACCCGGAATCGGGTCGTCTACCGGTGATTTAGCACCCGGTCCTCCACAAACATGCGTTGCGAGTCGGGTGAGGGGCGGCCGCACCGCAGCCCCGTCACGATTGGCCCTGCTCATCCACCCGGTCCAACTGGAGGCCGCGGCGCCATGGTACCTCCGTGGCCGCGTCTGAGGGGAGGGGGAGGGGGGGGGGTCCTGATTTAGAGACGTTCGGTCATAATCCCACAGATGGCAGCCTCGCACCATTGGCTCCTCAGCCAAGCGCACGCACCAAATGTCTAAAGATATGAGAAGTCGTTTGAGTGACGAAACTAGTGGCGGCTGGTGCTGGAAAAGGAAAGAAAGAGGAGAAGAAGAAGAAGAAGAAGAAGAAGAAAAAATGGGGGGGGGGTAATTTACCTCGGTGCAGCACACCTGGCAGCTGCTTTAATGTCCACGCAGTCAGAGTTATGGAGAAGGACGATGTAGCCTATAGGGTTTATCAGGGTTCATGGACGGTGGATGATTGACAGCCACGAGGATCGTCCAATCCCATTAGATCAAAAAGCGTTAAAACAATACAGATTCTCTGCCAATAAAAGGGGGGGGGGGGTGTGGGAACTGCGCCCCGTGGAAAATCTGAAGAAACCAATCAGACAGCAGCCTCAGGTCACCTGCTCCCCAACAGGGATGAGGGCTTAGATAAGGTACCGTTTGCCAAATATTTAATGGCTGCTGACAGGCGCTCACAGACCGAGAAACACTTTTATTTCATAATTATACGGCTAAACTATATTTAACACGTTTAAGTAGATTTTCAGCTCTTGACGTTCGACGGGGGGGCGGTGCCCCAGCGCCCTCTACTGGCCAGCCGCCGCTGGATGAAACGTTTCTCCCAATAAACGTGTCCTGGCGAAGTGATTGAATTTTCTGCGATTTCCTTCCCTGGGTTATTGAGCATGCATCAAGACGTGTATCTCTGTTAAGACAGTAGGGGGAGCTAGAGTATCTTTAGCTCTGCCTTTTGTCTATAACGTCTCAAGTCTATGCAGTAATGCATCATCAGAATCGACCTGCTGTAATGAGGCACCCGTCGCTGTTTCGAGCGAGCCCTCCTATTCATCAGGTGTTGCTTTTTCATCTTATTGATCCTTGTTAAATACTCTGAAATACTCGCAGTTTAGGCTTTATCCTGAATTGATGATAGTTTTTCTTTACACTTCATCGTCCTGCGAATCGGTGGATGTTGTTCCTCTGAACAACTGTCTTTTCTTGTTCACTGTGATGGCAATGGCATGATATAAGGTGCCCGACCAACATCACTGCCGACTCTGCTTAACTGTCTCACCCTGTAAAGTCAAACGATAGAAGCCATTAAACATGACTTCACTGGCTCCACCGAGGCCTTTCTTTAACTCAAGCACACTACCTTGCTCAGAGACGGCTGTCTTTGTCTCGTGCTGCACGATGCCAATTATGGGAAACTTGGGGAAATTGTTGTGTTTCGGATATCAATAAAATGTCCCGTAAACCTGCAGTCAAGCTCCCCTAGTCCATTGGATACATAATGGAGCTCGTCATCCCATCCATCTTGGGATGGATGGGATGCCAGCAAGTGCACGAGGGTTTGAACGCTCGCTCGTATGAGCCAAGAGCGAAGCCTGGCGGCAGCCGAGTGAGAGATGTAATCGGTTTTAATCCTTTTATTCGTTTCATTCTAAGATCAGAACCTCCCTCCTGCAAGGGCACACTTTGTGACAGCAGCAGTAGGTCGATAGCCTTCGACGGTTTAAAGTACAGCTATTGATTTACATCAGGACTGGACGGTGGACGTAGCTCACTAAGAAAGGGGGCGTAGAGGCAACGTCCCATCATCTCATGTGCACACTCGGTACAGCTGGCAGCGATGGGTGGACAGAAGAGTCTCTCTAAAGGACTGAGCTCAGGCAAGGCAAAATCGTTGATAGTACATATAGCGGTGATTACACAACTACGTGCAAGGAGGTAGGTTCAGGAAGAACCCCCCACCCCACCCACCCACCCCCCCCCCGGTCTACTTAATAAGAAAGCCTATTAGCTTCCTGTAGAAGTCTACAGTATATATAGACCAGTCAACATCCACACCCGTGGAGCGAGCTTCACTTCCTTTAACCAAGCCTCGTGCAGGCATCTCGGTGCTGAAACAACCCTATGTCAAACTCAAACGCTGGGATTAGCTAAAGTCGTTCAGTGCATTACTCGTATCACATTTCTTTCAGTGTGAATGACTTGCTGCTCCACCACCGAGTCTTTAAGATGCTGTATGTCAACTACTGTACACGGACCTCGCTCCTCAATAAACCACGGCTATCAGATCAGCATGCACCCTCGCATCCAATAACCAGTATTAGAGAGAGTCCTATTTGTTCATTTCAAATTATTTACCGGTACACTTATCCAAACAGGCAATATAACTTGGCACAGCACAACTTTTAGTTAGATGATAATATCTCCACTTTGTCCACACAACAGCAAAAAAAAAAAATCTCGTGCAATTTTCTAGCTGTGAACTGGGACAGTTCCAAAACAGCCATTGTAAAACAACCGTTTAAAAAAAACAACAACAACATACTAGAGATGACAATACTGCTTCACAACTCAAACAACGTAAATTGTTCATCAGTTTTGACCAAATCATGCTGGCGAAACACAAAGAGAGTAGACCATACATTATACACATGGCACTGCAGCTGCATTCATAGCAGCAAAAAATGGGGATACAGCGTGTACAAAATGGTTTGATTTCTTTGACCGTCGTTCAAAAGTTCATAAAATTGGTTTTCGGTATACCTGATCCAACTCGGGGTCTGAAACAGAAGGCCGGTCTAGCAGGAGGACCACCTGTCTCATAATCCTCAAGTCTTTTTGGGGTTTCAGAAAAGTTGTCACAGGGATACCGCTGGCTCGTGGTGACCGAGCAGTCCCGGTGACGTCAGCTCTTCCGTTCAAAGGTAGTGTGAGACCTGCTGAAACCGTTGTAGGGCGGTTTAGTTTTGTCCTGCTGATGATTTGGCGTCCCATTGAAGTCCTGTTCAGCACCAGAAACCGTGCCAGTGTGACTGCCCAGATGAGACGATACCGTGGCACCGTGGAAATTTGACATTTGGATAAGGATGGTGGCCTTCGCTCAGCAACAAAAGCCAACGGTGGGACTGAGGCGGAGCCGGATAGGGGTCATCCCTTTCTCATTCCACAACCAATGTCTCTAATGAGCTGAATCAATGACTTGTAGACTGAACTGCATGAAATTGCACAGATTGCTGAGCGACATCCTGGACTGAGCTCATCAGTCCGGCAAACAGTTACTGGCACAACAATTATTTGTTAACGTCTTAATTAATCACGGCCTTTTCACTGGGAGAGAGGCAGACGCGCAAACAAAGGCACAGCACGCCCAGAGAAACCACTGGAGGAAGGCCGCGGCTGAAAATAATGCTTTCTTTCGCTCCGAGGCAGCCGTATCAACCGCTAAGCCACCTTGGCTTAGACGTTTGTGCCTTTGATATCTGTACAAGCCGTGTCTTTTTCCTTTTGCGTCTGTCTGCTCGCCATGCTTCTGGAGCTCGAACCGAAGGGCGCCGTGCATTTGAACACAGACAGAAAGGCCGACCTGTAGTTGATGTTCATCCAGCCGTAGAGGATCGGATTTACGAACGTGGAGCACATGGCGCCGATGTGAAAAACGGTGAAGAGCAGTTTGAAGTCCTTCATTTCCAGAACAGTGCTGTCAATGTCAATTGCCAACTGAAAGGCGTGGAACGGCAACCAGCTGACGGCGAAAACCACCAAAACCGTCACGAGCATTTTGGTGGTTTTCTTCTTGCGCCGGTGACGGTCACTCAGGCCCATGGGGCTCCTTCGGTTCCTCAGTTTAATCCAGATGCGGATGTAGGCAAAGGAGTTGACGGTCAGCGGTAGGCCGTATTGAACCAGAAGCATGGAGATACTGTAGATCGTGCCGTTCATGCTACTCCCGGGCCACGTCTCCGTACACACCTGGAT